>NC_092710.1:333525752-333583911 GCF_047496885.1 Scyliorhinus torazame
TGTCTGTCGCTAATAAGACCATTCACTTCCAAATGTGCATAGATTCTATCTGAGAATCTTTTCCAACAATTTCACTATCACTGACGTCAAGCTCACTTGCCTATAATTACCCAGATTATCCTTGTAACCCTTCTTAAATAACAGTAAAACATTGGCTATCCTCCAATAATCTGGAATCTCACCTGTGGCCAACAAGGACACAAAGATTTCTGTTCCTCAGAAATCTGGGATAGATGCCACCTGGCCCTGGGGATTTGTCTACCATAATGCTTCTTAACAAACCTAACACTTCCTCCCTCGTAATAACGACCTGTTCTGAAGTGTTTACACATCCCTCTTGAGACACCACCAATCAACCTGTCCCTCTCCTTCGTGAATACCAATGCAAAATACTCATTAAGGACTTCCTCTGGTTCTATACATAATTTCCCTCCTTTGTCCTTTCTCTAGCTACCCTCTTGTTGCTAATATATGTATAAAATGCCTTGGGATTCTCCTTAATCCTGTCTGCCAAGGACATTTTGTGACCCCTTTTTGCTCTCCTAACTCCTTGCTTGAGTACTTTTCTTGTATTCCTCAAATTTCCCTGGTCATCCATGGTTCCTGTCTTTCCTGTCCTTTTAAAAAAAATTTTTTTTTAATTCTCCTCCATTTTCACATTTTCTCCCACATTTACATCCATCAACAATAAACAATAATCAGCAAGATATGTCAGTCCCCATAATAACAACAACGATCCCATCTACCCACCAACCCCCAAACCTTAACCCGCATGTTTACATAAACAAATGACAAAAATAAATCAGGGATTACCCGTAGTCACCCTTAATCTTACACAGCTCCCACCCCAGGTCTCCAGCTCCTCCCGTCCACTGCCTCTTGTAAAACTCCTCCCCCTACCCTCGGTTCCTTCCCCCCCAACTTTCCACCCCGGCTAGACCACTCGGACCCTGTTCTGCCAGGCTCCGATGGCCGCAGCCCCTCCCCCCACGTCACTCCCGTTCACTGGCCGGCTTAAACCGGCCAGCGTGGAGGCCCCCGCCCGGGTCCCTTTCCCACTTGCCCGGCCCCAGGAAAGCCCAAAGATCCCCTTTTAGCACACAAACCCCGCCTATCCACCTACACCCCAAAGAACTCTCATTTTAAGTGAAAGTCCCGTCCCTTCCCTTGTCAAAATATATACCACATTGGCTCCTTTAGTCTCTACACCCGCGCGCAGTGATACAGAAAAGAAGAAAATACAGTCATGAGGTTACATCGGCACATGGCCATTCCTCAATTTGTCAGTTCTGCCGCAGTCCTTCTGCTTTCGCAAACTCCTCCGCTGCTTCCGCCGTTCCAAAATAAAAGTCCCTGAGCTTGTACGTCACCCTCAGCTTCGCTGGATATACAATGCCGCACCGCACCTTGCTAATGTACAGTGCCCTCTTCACCCGGTTGAAGGCAGCCCGCCTCCTTGCCAGTTCCACCGTAAAGTCCTGGTATACACGTATACCAGCTCCAGCCCACTGCACCACCTGCTTCTGCTTGGCCCAGCTCAGGACCTTCTCCTTCACACTGTACCTACGGAAGCACAGAGTCACTGCCCTTGGCGGCTCACTCGCCTTTGGTACAGGCCTCCACGACCGATGAGCCCGATCCAGTTCATATCGGGAGGGGTCCTCCCCCTCCCCCAGTAGTTTTGCCAGCATCGCGGCAAAATACTCAGTCGGCTTCGGTCCTTCAACTCCTTTGGGCAGCCCCACAATCCTCAAGTTCTGTCGCCTGGATCTATTTTCCAGGTCTTCCATTTTTCCTCGCAGATCCTTGTTAGTATCCATCACCTTCCGCATCTCTTTCCCCATCGAGGCAAGTTGATCACCGTGCTGCAATAACGTCTCCTTCACTTCCATCAGCGCCTCCCCTTGCTCTCGCACCTCCGCCACTGCGCTCGCCACCCGCCGTCCTCACTGGGGAAACCGCCTCCTCCACCAGCACACTCAAAGCCTCCCTCATCTCCTTCCTCACCGTCTCCATGCATTTCGCAATCTGCGCCAACTGCTTTTCAAATTCCGCAACTATCACCTTAGTTATTTCCTCAGCCATAAGCAGTGCGGCCTTCCCTGGTGCTCCAGCCTCCATTTTTCCTGGTGACCCCGATGTGACCTTTCCACTCCCCGACGGACCTCCAGCTGGTTTTTTTTCGGCCGGTTTCTTGCTCACCCTCGACATTTTTCTTTGTTTTTTTTCCCTCCTGTGTCTTCTCAGTGCCTCCCCGTGCCTTCTCCCTTCTGCCGCCTCCGCGGACCCTGGGACCGGGCTTAAAGCCCTGAAATTGCCGTTCCCAAGCCGGGGCTCTCCATTGTGCGGCCGCCTCCCGCACGCCGTCACCGGAAGTCTCTTTCCTGTCCTTTTTACCGGCACATGCCTGTCCTACACGCCCATCAACTGCTCCTTAAAAGACTCACACATGCCAAATGTGGATTTACCCTCAAACAGCCTCTCTCAAACAACAGCCTCCTAATCCTGCCTAATCTGGCTGTAGTTAGCCTTCCCCCAGTTTAGCACCTTAACCCTAGAACAACACTTGTCCTTTTCCATGAGTGTCCGAAAGCTTACGGAATTGTGGTCACTGTTCGCCACATGTTCTCCCACTGCAACTTTGATGACCTGGCCGGGCTCCTTCCCGAGTACTCGGCCCAATATAGCACCCTCTTTAGTCGTACTATCCACATTTTGTTCCAAAAAACCTTCTTGGGGACACTTAACAAATTCCTCACCATCCAGACCCCTAGCCCTAAAGGACCCTATTATTTCTACATCTATCCAGAATCTGCTTACATATCTGTTCTTCAACTTCCCGTGGGAGGTCTGTAGTACACCCCCATCATAGTGACTGCCAGCTACCATCAGTTAAACAGTTCTTGGGCAAAAGAAAAATCTTAAACTTATTATCTGCACCTCCTAACTCCAACCCAATACAGTTCAAATGCCACTTAGGAGTTAACAAACCTGCTTAGCTGTGTAGAAACTTTTTGAGAGAGAGCGAGAGACCCTTTCAAGAGCTGAACCAATACATGTCTGCTCAACCTAGCAGACTCAAATCCTATTACAAATTGCAAAACTACAGACAGGCCTGGCTTCTCCCATTAATTACATCATCTGTATCCCACTAAATGTCACATGACCTGCTTTGCTAGGACTATATACAACCCCTCCTATCTACCCTTCCAAGGAATCTCCAATTATCCAGTGATGGGATCTTCCACCAATGTCTACAATGTTCTGTGTTAGTTGCCCATGCCACTGCCAGGGAGCCCACCTTGGGTAGTCATACCGACTGAACACGGATCCACAAGTGGAATCTGACCAGTCTGAAGGAAGAAGTTTAAAAAGGACCTACAGAGATGGGATGCACTCCCACTCTCCCTGGCAGGGAGGGTGCACACGATCAAGATGAACGTACTGCCCAAGGTTCCTCTTCCTGTTTAGATATATAACGATCTTCATCGCCAAGGTCTTTTACCAAGCAATAGATAAAATGAATATGGCGTTTTGTGTGGAGGGAATCCAAGAATCCCCAAGACTTTACTGCAGAGGGGAAGAAACATGGGCGGCCTGGTCCTTCCGAACCTGCAGTATTACCACTGCCGATACTCGGCAGCCACAGCCGAGAGAGTGAGGGGATGGGTAAGGGAGCCAAGCATGGAATGGATGAAAATGGAGGAGTCCTCCTGTACAGAAACGACCCTCCGAGCCCGAGCTACCACAGGCTCTCCCACGCCAAAGTACGCATCCAGCCCAGTGGTGGTAGCTATGTTTAAAAACCTGGAACCAGATGAATGAGACAACACTTCGGCTTAACTCAGGTGGCCACCATGGCCTCCATCTGCAGTAACCACCAATTCCCACAAGCCAGTCTAGACACCACTTGCGCAAGGCTAAGCCTCATGCAGTTTAAAGTGGTTCACAGAGCACACCTAATCAGAACTCAAATGAACAGTTTCTTCCCGGTGAACGGTGTCAGGGAGGCCTGGCCACCACGGCCACATGTTCTGGACCTGCCCCAGACTTCGAGGTGATGTCCAGGGTTATGGGGGTGAGGATGGAGCCATGCCCGAGAGTGACCGTTTTCACGGTGTTGGACCAACCGGATCTTCATATGGGGAAGAGGGCCAGTGGCTGGCGATCAGCATCACCCACCGCTGCAGTCTGGCTGGCAGACCTATCGGTATTTCTCCACCTGGAGGAGGTCAAATACACCATCAGCGGGTTGGACGAGGTATTCCACAAAGCGCAGGGGCCATTCATTAGCCTGTTCCAGGACCTGTTTGAGACCAATAGCGGATAGGAAGGGGGGAGGGGGGCGCAGCAAGAAAGGAACCCAGGGAAATATCATGAGGGGACAGACGTAAAGACCAGGAGGGGGGGGGAATTCTCCTTCCCCCCCCCCCCCCCCCCCCCCCACACACACACACACACACACACACACATAGCCACAGGGGCATCAGCAACAAATACAAAATGAAAGAGCCAACAACATATACAACGGAAGCACTTCCGGTTGCGGCTATGCAGTGCGAAGTCACACATTCGGCAGCTCCCGCTAAAAACGGACTTTTGGGCTCTTTTCAGGGCCCCCAACGGCATTCTTTCGACGTTTCCCGGTGTGGGAAGGAGATTGCAATAGTTCCTCGACAGTGTATGGCTTGGACCAGGAGCGGGGCGACTAAAAAAGTGGTGGTGAACCCAAAGAAGGTGCGAGGAAAGAAGAGCAAAATGGCGGCGGGCGGGGACCAGGCAGTGTGGATGCAATGGGCGCAGGAACAGCAGGAGGTTATCCAGCGCTGCTTCAGGGAGATCAAAGCGGTCCTGCTGGAGCCGATGAAGGCTTCTATCGACAAGCTGCTGGAGACCCAGACAGCCCAGGGGGTGGCGATCTGTGAGGTCCAACAAAAGATCTCCGACAACGAGGACGAGATCTTGGGCCTTGCGGTAAAGGTGGAGGCGCACGAGGCGCTCCACAAGAAATGGCAGGAACTGTTCGAGGAGACGGAGAATCGGTCGAGGTGGAAGAATTTGCGGATTCTGGGCCTCCATGTGGTCACCATGTTAAACTCGCTGATGGGAGCGGGGTCCTTCCAGGGGCCCCTGGAGCTGGAAGGGGCCCATAGAGTGCTGGCGAGGAGGCCCAAGTGAATGAGCCGCCGCGGGCGGTGCTGGTGCGGTTCCATCGGTTCGTCGATCGGGAGTGTGTTCTCAGGTGGGCCAAGAAAGAGAGGAGCAGCAGGTGGGAGAATGCGGAGGTTCGAATATACCAGGACTGGAGTGCGGAGGTGGCGAAGAAGAGGGCCGGGTATAATCTGGCGAAGGCGGTGCTGCACAAGAAGGGGGTGAAGTTTGGCATGCTGCAGCCGGCGTGACTGTGGGTCACCTACAAGGACCGGCACCATTATTTTGAGTCTCCGGAGGAGGCGTGGGCCTTTGTCCAGGCCGAGAAGCTGGACACAAACTGAAGGTCGGGATGGGTGGTCGGGGATTGCTGTTGGGGTGTTACATTTTGAGGAGGGGTTCTTTGCTCTTATTTCTTTTTGGTTCGGTGAGGGTGGTTAAGGTGGGTTGGACACTGTTTTGGTTGGGTCTGTCGGGTGGGCTAGTGGAGGGGGGTAAGTAAATGGGGTAGGGGTGGATGGCCGGTAGGGGGGATGAGGCCCCGCGGGGGAGGGTGAGGCCCGAGTCGGGGGTGAGGAGACTGGGCCTGTAAAAGGAGTGGCATCAGAGGTGGCGGGGCTGGGCAGGTGGAAAGCGCAGGCTTTTTCCCGCGCTGAAGGCTGGAGGGGGCGTGGAAACGAGGGTTGTTTTCCGCGCTTGGGATGGAAGGGGGAGGCAGAGAGCCTGTGGATGGGTAATGGAGGAGGAGGGTATGTCCCACCATGGGAGGAGTCGAAGGAGAGGTGGGAGCGGCCGGGGTCAGCAGGAGTCAGCTGACTTGCGGGAGTCCAATGGGGGGAGTAAAGGAGCTAGGAGGGGTCCTAGCTGGGGGAGGGGGGGGGGGACGGGACCGGATTGCTGCTGATATGGTCAAGGGGGAGCTGGAGCGGGTAGTGGGGATTGGGACGGGGGTCTGCCGCCGTGGGGAACGGGCCGGGAGTGGGGTGAGGGCGCGTGGCTGGCCAAGGAGGGGATATGGCTCGTCGGAGGGGGGCGGGTAGCTCCCTGATCCGGCTGTTAACCTGGAATGTAAGGGGACTGAACGGGCCGGTCAAGCGGGCCTGGGTGTTCACGCACCTGAAGGGGCTGAAGGCTGATGTGGTCATGCTCCAGGAGACACACCTGAAGGAGGCAGACCAGGTAAGATTGAGGAAGGGGTGGGTAGGTCAGGTGTTTCACTCGGGGCTGGATGCCAAAAATCGGGGGGTGGCGATCTTGGTGGGAAAGAGGGTGTTGTTCGAGGCGTCGAGCATTGTGACAGACAATGGCGGCAGGTACGTAATGGTAAGTGGTAAGCTGCAAGGGGAGAGGGTGGTGCTGGTCAATGTGTATGCCTCGAACTGGGAGGATGCGGGTTTTATGCGGCGCATGTTGGGTCGGATCCCGGACTTGGAAGTGGGGTGCCTGATAATGGGGGAGACTTTAACATGGTGTTGGATCCGGCACTGGATCGCTCCAGGTCTAGTACGGGTAGGAAGCCGGCGGCGGCTAAGGTGCTGAGGGGGTTTATGGACCAGATGGGAGGGGTGGACCCTTGGAGATTTGCAAGGCTGGGGGCTAGGCAATTTTCATTCTCGCGTGCTCATAAGGCTTATTCCCGGATCGACTTTTTATTATGAGTAGGGCGCTGATAGCGAGAGTAGAGGATACGGAGTACTCGGCGATAGCCATTTCGGATCATGCCCCGCATTGGGTAGACCTAGAGCTGGGGGAGGAGAGGGACCAGCGGCCATTGTGGCGCTTGGAGGTGGGGCTGTTGGCGGACGAGGAGGTGAGGGAGCGGGTCCGAGGAAGCATAGAGTGATACCTGGAGGCCAACGGTAACGGGGAGGTCCGAGTGGGGATGGTATGGGAGGAGGTGGTTAGGGGAGAGCTTATCTCCATTAGGGCCCACAAGGAGGAGAGAGCAGAGGGAGAGAGAGAGGATGGTGGGGGAGATTGTGAGGGTAGACAGGAGGTATGCGGAGGTGCCTGAGGAGGGACTGTTGAGGAAGAGGCGTAGCCTCCAGGCCGAATTCAACCTGTTGACCACCAGGAAGGCCCTGGGGGCGATTTATGAGTGTGGGAAAAGGCAAGTCGGATGCTGGCGCATCAGCTTCGGAAGCGGGACGCAGCTAGGGAGATCGGGGAGTTAAGGATAGGGGAGGGAGTGTGGTGCGGAGTGGGGTTAGCATCAATGGGTTCTTCAGGGACTTCGGTCCGAGCCCCCACGGGAGGAGGGAGGGAATGGACTGCTTTCTGGACCAATTGAGGTTTCCGAAGGTGGAGGAGGGACTGGTGGAGGGATTGGGGGCCCCGATTGGGCTGGAGGAGCTGGCCAAAGGGATAGGGAGCATGCAGGGGGGGAAGGCACCAGGGCCGGACGGTTTCCCGGTCGAATTCTACAAGAAATATGTGGACCTGTTGGGCCCGTTGCTAGTTAGGACCTTCAATGAGACAAGGGAGGGGGGGCTTTGCCCCCGACGATGTCCCGGGCACTGATCTCCTTGATCCTGAAGCGGGACAAGGATCCCCTGCAATGTTGTTCTTACAGACCGATTTTGTTGCTAAATGTACTGGCGAAGGTCTTAGCCACGAGGATTGAGGATTGTGTGCCGCAGATCATCCAAGAAGACCAGACGGGGTTCGTGAAGGGGAGGCAGTTGAACGCGAATGTGCGGAGGCTCCTGAACGTTGTTATGATGCCGGCGAGGGAGGGGGAGGCGGAGGCGGAGATAGTGGTGGCGATGGACGCTGAGAAGGCCATCGATAGGACAGAGTGGGGGTACTTGTGGGAGGTGCTGAAGAGGTTCGCGTTTGGGGAGGGGTTAGGCTGTTGTACGAGGTCCCGATGGCGAGTGTGGCCACAAACAAGAGGAGGTCTGAGAACTTTCGGTTGCATCGAGGGACGAGGCAGGGGTGTCCCCTGTCCCCCCTGCTCTTCGCACTGACGATTGAACCCCTGGCTATGGCACGGAGGGAGTCGAGGAACTGGAGGGGGTTGGTGCGGGGTGGGGAGGAGCATAGGGTATCGCTCTATGTGGACGACTTGCTGCTATATGTGGCGGACCCGGTGGGAGGAATGCCGGAGGTAATGAGGATCCTCGGAGTTCAGGGATTTCTCAGGGTACAAGCTCAACATGGGGCAGAGCGAATTGTTCGTGGTTCACCCAGGGGACCAGGAGAGGAGGATTGGCGAGCTCCCACTAAAAAGTGCGGAGAGGAGCTTCAGGTATTTGGGGGTCCAGGTGGCCAGGAGCTGGGGGGCCCTGCATAGACTTAATTACACGAGGCTGGTGGAGCAAATGGAGGAGGAGTTCAAGAGGTGGGACATGCTGCTGCTGTCCCTGGGGATAGCGTGCAGTCAGTTAAGATGGCGGTGCTCCCAAGGTTTTTGTTCCTGTTCCAGTGCCTCCCCATGTTTATCCCGAAGGCCTTCTTTAGGTGGGTCAACAGGAGCATAACGGGGTTTGTGTGGGCGCGAGGGACTCCGAGGGTGAGAAGGGTGTTCCTGGAGCGGAGTAGGGATGGGGGGGGAAGCTGGCACTGCCCAACCTCTGTGGGTACTACTGGGCTGCCAATGCGACGATGGTGCGCAAGTGGGTGATGGAGGGGGCTGCATGGAAGAGGCTGCAGACGGTGTATTGTGAAGGTACGAGTCTGAGGCGCTGGCAACAGCGCCGCTGCCGCTCCCTCCAATGACGTATACCACACGCCCGGTAGTGGCGGCTACCCTCAAAATCTGTGGGCAGTGGAGGCGGCTCGGGGGAAGTTCGGGCCTTGGTGTGGACCCCAATACGGGGGAACCACCGGTTTGTCCCAGGGAGAATAGACGGAGCGTTTTCGGGGTGGCACAGGGCAGGGATACGAAGGTTGGGGGACCTGTTTGTGGACGGGATGTTCGCGAGCCTGGAGGAGAAGTATGGGCTCCTCCCCCCCCCCCCCCCCCCGGAACACCTTTAGATATTTACAGGTAAGGGCGTTTGCCAGGCGGCAAGTGGTGGAATTCCCGCTGCTGCTGCCACGCACGGTACAGGACAGGGTGCTCTCGGGCGGGGGGGGGGGGGGCGTTTAGAGTGGGGAAGATCTCGGATACTTACCAGGTGATGCAGGAGGAAGAGGTGGCCTCGGTGGTGGAGTTGAAAGGTAATTGGGAGGAGGAGTTGGAGAGGAGATCGAAGAGGGGACGTGGGCAGATGCCCTAGGGAGGGTGAACTCTTCCTCTTCGTGTGCGAGGCTCAGCCTCATACAGTTTAAGGTGCTGCACAGGGCACACGTGACCGGGACAAGGATGAGCAGGTTCTTTGGGGGTGAGGACAGGTGTGTTAGGTGCTCAGGGAGCCCAGCAAATCACACCCATGTGTTCTGGGCATGCCCAGCGCTGGAGGAATTTTGGAAGGGCGTAGTGAGGACGGTGTCGAGGGTGGTAGGATCCAGGGTCAGACCGGGCTGGGGCTCGCAATATTTGGGCTTGCAGGGGAGCCGGGAGTGCAGGAGGCAAAAGAGGCCGGAATTCTGGCCTTTGCGTCCCTGGTAGCCCGGCGAAGGATTCTTCAGTGGAGGGATGCGAGGCCCCCAAGTGTGGAATCCTGGATCAACGATATGGCGGGGTTTATTAAATTGGAGAGGGTGAAATTCGCCTGAAGGGGATTGGTACAAGGGTTCTTTAGGCGTTGGCAACTGTTCTTGGACTTCCTGGCAGAACGGTGGACAATGGTCAGCAGCAACTGGGGGGGGGGGGGTGGGGGGGGGTTCTATTTTATTTTTGTTTATTTACCCTGGGGGATCTGAGGGGGTGTATATATTTGCTTTGTGTTAATTCGGGGTGTTAATTTATTATTTATGTATAGGGGGAAGGGGAGCATTGGGGTTGTTTTACTTTGTTCTGTATTTAATTCTATTGGGCTCCTTTTTCATTCTGTTGTTGATATTTTGTGAAAACCCCAATAAAAATTATTTAAAAAAAAAAAACATATACAACGGAAGGAATGGCTCAAGGTGGAGCCTGGGGGTGGGGGGGGAGGGGGGGGGGCGCGGAGAAAGGCCGATGAAAGGGGAACATGTAAACTGTACATACAAACTGTCTTGCTCACTTAGTGTACAGATGTGAAAATATATATTAAATTTAACCTGGGTTGAAACCAGGCTGCTGTCGTTGTCTGTGTGGTCCAAGAAAGATCTGCCAAAAGAACTTTCAATTATGTCATGTTGGTCACAGCACTTCAGTCAATGAAGTATGTGAGCCCTGTTGCAAAATACATGTATGTAGCTGTCAGATGAGCGTAGCTTCTGGCAGAGCTCTGATTTCCCCTTCTGTTAGCTGCTGCATCACCTTGCTTTGCATGCAGACAATGGTGCCTTGAAGGACAGTGTATTTCTGTAGGATTATAACTCGACAAAGGGAGAGATGGAAATTTGGGAAGCTAATCCTCCACTGGATGGTTTAATTCCTGGTCTGGATATAGTTCTAAATCAGGATGGTATGTGGCTTTGTGTGTCCCCATACGCCTGATGCCCTTGTCCCCTTCTAGGCAGTCGAGGTCACCGGTGCTCTAGAGGTTTAGGGAGTTGCTGCATCTTACACACTGCATCGATGCTGGAGGAAACGCATGTTTAAGGTGGTAGGTGTGGTGCCAATCAAGCAGGCTGCTTTGTCATGGATGGTATCAAATGCATGCTGTTAGAATCTGACAAGTGGAAAGTATTCCATTACACTCCTGACTTGTACCTTGTAGATGATAGACGAGCTTTGAGGAGCTAGGAGATGAGTTACAGGGCAGCACGGTGATGCAGTGGTTAGCTGCATCCTCATGGCGCCGAGGACCCAGGTTCTATCCCAGCCCGGGGTCAGTGTGTGTGGAATCTGTACATTCTCCCTGTGTCTCACCTCCGCAACCCAAAGATATGCAGGGTAGGTGAATTGGTCATGCTAAATTGCCCCTTAATTGGAGAACAATAATTGGTACTCTGAACTTATTTATAAAATAGGTGAGTTACTCTCTGCAGAATTCCTAACCACTGACCTACTCTTGTAGCCACAGTATTTATATGGCTGGGCCAGTTCAGTTTCTAGTCCATGGAAACCCCAGGATGTTGGTGGTGGCGGTTTCAGTGCTGTTGATTTGTCATGGAGATTGTTGGATTCTCTCATTGCCTGGCATTTATGTGACATAAATGTTACTTGGCAGGCGGCACAGTGGTTAGCACTTCTGCCTTACAGTGCTGAGGACATGGGTTCGATCCTGGCCCCAGGGTCGCTATCCATATGGAGTGTGCACATTCTCCTCCTGTCAGCATGGGTCTCACCCCCACAATCCAAAGATGTGCAGGGTAGGTGGATTGGCCATGCTAAATTGCCCTTAATAGGGAAAAAAAATAATTGGGTACTCAATTAATTAATGTTACTTGCCATGTATAAGCCCAAGCCTGGATATTGCCCAGGTCTTGCTGCTTATGAACACAGACTACTTCAGTATCTGAAGACTTGTGAATGGTCCTGAACCAGGCGGCACCAGGGTCCCAGGTTCGATTCCCGGCTTGGGTCACTGTCTGTGTGGAGTCTGTACATTCTCCCAGTGTCTATGCGGGTTTCCTCCGCGTGCTCTGATTTCCTTCCACAAGTCCCGAAAGACGTAATTTAAAAAATATATTTTTATTCTCCTTTTCACATTTTCTCCCAAATTTACACCCACCACCAATAAACAATAATCAGTAACGAATATAATGTCAATCCCCATATTAACAACAACAATCCCATCCTCCCACAAACCCCCAACAACTGCCCGCATGTTAACATAAACAAATAACAGAAAGGAATCGTGAATCACCCATAATCACCATTAACACATACAGCCCCCTCCCCCCCCCCCACTAATGTTCAATGTTATCCAATTCTTGAAAGTGCATAATAAATAACGCCCATGAATTGTAGAACCCCTCCATCCTTCCCCTCAGTTCAAACTTAATCTTCTCAAGAGTCAAGAATTCCAACAGGTCCCCCCCGCCACTCCAGGGCACAGGGTGGAGAGGTTGCTCCCCATCCCAACAGGATCCGCCTTCAGGCAATCAATGAGACAAAGGCTACAACATTTGCCTCCGTGCCCATTTCCACACCCGGCTGGTCCGACAACCCGAATATGGCCTCCCGAGGGCCCGGGTCCAGTTTCACGTGCACCACTTTAGAGATTACCCTAAAAACCTCCTTCCAGTAATCCTCCTCCACCTTTTGACAGGACCGAAACATATGAACGTGATTTGTGCCCCCCCCCCCACTGCAACATTCACATACATCATCTACCCCCTCAAAGAGCCAGCTCATCCTCGCCCTTGTGAGGTGCGCTCTATAACCACCTTCAGCTGTATCAGCCCCAACCTCGCGCACAAGGTGGAGGCGTTCACTCTCCGGAGCACCTCACACAAGAACCCCTCTATGTTATTCTCTAAGTCAGAATAAAGATTGTAGACTTCCAGTTAACACACATACTTAATTCAGTGGGTTTGTTCTGTTTCCAGAGCTGAACTAGATATAATACAGTCAAGAAGTAGGACCAGGGAAGCTAAGGTAAACTGCCTATGCTGAGCTCTCTCTCTGTGCTGCTGCTCACTAGCCTTGTGCTTCTGAAAGAGGCGGATCCTCCCTTGGGCTGAACCCTTTTTACCATTCTCTGATGCTGCCCTCTAGTGATGCTGTGGCTGTTACATCTGTCTGTAGTCCCTGGTGTATGTGCAGATGTATGTACAGATCACTACATTCCCCTCCCCCCCCCCCCCCCCACATTGGACATGTTTACTAGACTGGCCTCAAGAAAACTGTACATAACAAGTGGTGAGAATATGCAAATCTGCACACTGTGAAAATGATAAAAGTAACACAGAAACAATTAACTGTTGTGAGTCCATCGTGAGAAATGTCCATATTCGTCTTGTGCGTGTGTTGAAGTGTCGTTACAAATCTAGCTGATCGGGTGCCTTACGGCTTCTGCTAGTGCGTCTTAACGGTGGTAGTAGGGTTGATGGTTTGATGTCATCAAGAGTACTGTCTGGCGTTGTGTGGCGAGGAACGTCCTGTGGACAAATGGACTCGGTCAAGTCCAGTGTGGGAAATACTGGCGTTGTAGGTTGAATCTCTAATATATCCCGGCGGTTACAGCGAAAAAGTACTCCCGCAGACAATTTGACAATGTAGGACCGCAGTGCCTCCTGCCTGATCACCGTGGCTGACTCAGACCATCCGCCTTGTGGGTCCCTGATTCTGATGGTGTCACCTATTGTCAGTGGCTTGAGTGGGATCGCATGTTGATCGTAGTATAGTTTTTGTTTGGAGCATCGTGCCCGCATGTCGTCGAGAACCGGTGCATGCCAGGGTCTCGGAATTGCTTTGCCGGTAGGGTTGTCCGGATGTCTCTGCCGAAGAGCATTTGCGCTGGCGACAGTCCTGAGCTCAATGGGGTTGCTCGGTACGATACAGAGCTAGGTTGATGTTGGAACGTGACTCGGCTGCTTTGCTGTTGAATGATGTAGACACCTTTTTCCCATGTTCCATTTGATTGCGGGTAGCGATTCTGTGTCGCACCGTTGTCTGACCTTGACTTTTTCCTGTGTTTGTAGTATTGACTCTGTATGTCATCGTTCGTGAAAGCTGTTTTGCTTGTTTGTTCTGGAGCAGATGTGAATTTGTGAGATTCTTTATCATGCCATGGCATGTTTGTAGTCATGTCATTGTTTCGCAGTGTGCTGTGGCATTGTCCTTCACGTGCAGAGTTGTACCATGTTGTACAGGTCGTTGCTTCATTGTTGTTTCTGTCTATGTTGTTTTCGTTGTCATTCTTGTTGTCGTTCTTCTTTTTGTCACGCTTGTTGATTCTGTTTTCGTTGTTTTGCTTTTATTCTTTTTCTTGTCATGCTTGTCATTTCTGGGATGCTTCTTGTTGCTTTTGTCGATCTTGTTGCGCTGCATGTTGTTTTTGTTCTTGTTTCTGCTGTGCTTCTTGCGGTTTTTGTTCTTGTTGCGCTCAATGAGTGTGCCATGTGGCTGATTTGAGTCATTGTCACAGTTATTGGTGTCAGTGTCCTTTGTATCTGCTACGTTGAGCATGTCTTCTTGAGAATTGTGAGAATGATCTGATGTTGCATTGATGTTGGTGACATCAGTCATTTGTGGTGGATTCGATTCCTCCTCTTTGCTTACTTGGTACTCCTCTTCTAGAGTCATTTCTGGTTCGCTTGAATCATCATTGATTTCTAGGTGCTCCTCTTTTGGAGTTATTTCAGGTTCATTTGAATCATCTGTGATCTCTTTGTGCTCCTTTTCTGGAATCACAATCTTCACAATTTCATTTTGTTGTGGGTCGTGGTGCTCCTTTTCTGGAGTCAAAATGTTCAGGATTTCTATTGACGTGGCCTCTCTGGACTCATGGGTGGCCGTCCTCTGATTATTGAATGCTTCTGTGCAGACGAGCTGAGATATGTCAGTGTCGCTGTGATCCTGCACATCCAGTATGGGAATTGTGATTTCTTCATCACTTGTCTCACATACAGTGGGTACACATTCAGTGTCTTCTTCTGGTGGCTCAAATAAGCTTGATAAATCTTCATGGTCTTGTACATGCATGGCGTTCACTATGGAGTGTTTGCTTGCTTCCATTTTTGAGTCTGTCACCAAGCTGTCTGTGGAGGCTTGCGTCGCTCTCTTTGTGGAGGCTTGCGTCGCTCTCTTTGTGGAGGCTCGCGTCGCTCTCTTTGTGGAGGCTCGCGTCGCTCTCTTTGTGGAGGCTCGCGTCGCTCTCTTTGTGGAGGCTCGCGTCGCTCTCTTTGTGGAGGCTCGCGTCGCTCTCTTTGTGGAGGCTCGCGTCGCTCTCTTTGTGGAGGCTCGCGTCGCTCTCTTTGTGGAGGCTCGCGTCGCTCTCTTTGTGGAGGCTCGCGTCGCTCTCTTTGTGGAGGCTCGCGTCGCTCTCTTTGTGGAGGCTCGCGTCGCTCTCTTTGTGGAGGCTCGCGTCGCTCTCTTTGTGGAGGCTCGCGTCGCTCTCTTTGTGGAGGCTCGCGTCGCTCTCTTTGTGGAGGCTCGCGTCGCTCTCTTTGTGGAGGCTCGCGTCGCTCTCTTTGTGGAGGCTCGCGTCGCTCTCTTTGTGGAGGCTCGCGTCGCTCTCTTTGTGGAGGCTCGCGTCGCTCTCTTTGTGGAGGCTCGCGTCGCTCTCTTTGTGGAGGCTCGCGTCGCTCTCTTTGTGGAGGCTCGCGTCGCTCTCTTTGTGGAGGCTCGCGTCGCTCTCTTTGTGGAGGCTCGCGTCGCTCTCTTTGTGGAGGCTCGCGTCGCTCTCTTTGTGGAGGCTCGCGTCGCTCTCTTTGTGGAGGCTCGCGTCGCTCTCTTTGTGGAGGCTCGCGTCGCTCTCTTTGTGGAGGCTCGCGTCGCTCTCTTTGTGGAGGCTCGCGTCGCTCTCTTTGTGGAGGCTCGCGTCGCTCTCTTTTTTTTAATAAATATTTTATTGAGAATTTTTGGTCAACCAACACAGTACATTGTGCATCCTTTACATAATATTATAACAATACAAATAACAATGACCTATTTTATAAACAAAAAATGAATAAATAAATAACAAAAATGAAAACTAACCCTAATTGGCAACCTTATCACAAGTAGCACTCTCCAAAAATATAATTTAACAGTCCAATATATAATTATCTGTCGCAACGACCTATACATATTATACAGTATATATTAACAACCCTGAGAGTCCTTCTGGTTCCCCCCCCCCCCCCCCCATCCTGAGCTGCTGCTGCCTTTTTTCCAATCCATCTATCTTTCTGCGAGGTATTCGACGAACGGTTGCCACCGCCTGGTGAACCCTTGAGCCAACCCCCTTAGAACGAACTTAATCCGCTCTAGCTTTATAAACCCTGCCATGTCATTTATCCAGGTCTCCACCCCCGGGGGCTTGGCTTCTTTCCACATTAACAATATCATGCGCCGGGCTACTAGGGACGCAAAGGCCAAAACATCGGCCTCTCTCGCCTCCTGCACTCCCGGCTCTTGTGCAACCCCAAATATAGCCAACCCCCAGCTTGGTTCGACCCGGACCCCCACTACTTTTGAAAGCACCTTTGTCACCCCCATCCAAAACCCCTGTAGTGCCGGGCATGACCAAAACATATGGGTATGATTCGCTGGGCTTCTCGAGCACCTCGCACACCTATCCTCCACCCCAAAAAATTTACTGAGCCGTGCTCCAGTCATATGCGCTCTGTGTAATACCTTAAACTGAATCAGGCTTAGCCTGGCACACGAGGACGACGAGTTTACCCTGCTTCGGGCATCTGCCCACAGCCCCTCCTCGATCTCCTCCCCCAGCTCTTCTTCCCATTTCCCTTTTAGTTCATCTACCATAGTCTCCCCTTCGTCCCTCATTTCCCTATATATATCTGACACCTTACCATCCCCCACCCATGTCTTTGAGATCACTCTGTCCTGCACCTCTTGTGTCGGGAGCTGCGGGAATTCCCTCACCTGTTGCCTCGCAAAAGCCCTCAGTTGCATATACCTGAATGCATTCCCTTGGGGCAACCCATATTTCTCGGTCAGCGCTCCCAGACTCGCGAACTTCCCATCCACAAACAGATCTTTCAGTTGCGTTATTCCTGCTCTTTGCCACATTCCATATCCCCCATCCATTCCCCCCGGGGCAAACCTATGGTTGTTTCTTATCGGGGACCCCCCCAAGGCTCCAGTCTTTCCCCCATGCCGTCTCCACTGTCCCCAAATCTTCAGTGTAGCCACCACCACTGGGTTTGTGGTGTAGTTCCTCGGTGAGAACGGCAATGGGGCTGTCACCATAGCCTGTAGGCTAGTCCCCCTACAGGACGCCCTCTCTAATCTCTTCCACGCCGCTCCCTCCTCCTCTCCCATCCACTTAGCGGCCCAATAATACTCACTTAGGCTTGGTAGTGCCAGCCCCCCCCTATCCCTGCTACGCTGTAAGAATCCCTTCCTCACTCTCGGGGTCTTCCTGGCCCACACAAAACCCATGATGCTCTTTTCAATCCTTTTTAAAAAAGCCTTCGTGATCACCACCGGGAGGCACTGAAACACAAAGAGGAATCTCGGGAGGACCACCATCTTAACCGCCTGCACCCTCCCTGCCAGTGACAGGGATACCATATCCCATCTCTTGAAATCCTCCTCCATTTGTTCCACCAACCGCGTTAAATTTAACCTATGCAATGTGCCCCAATTCTTGGCTATCTGGATCCCCAGGTAACGAAAGTCCCCTGTTACCTTCCTCAACGGTAGGTCCTCTATTTCTCTACTCTGCTCCCCTGGATGCACCACAAACAACTCACTTTTCCCCATGTTCAATTTATACCCTGAAAAATCCCCAAACTCCCCAAGTATCCGCATTATTTCTGGCATCCCCTCCGCTGGGTCTGCCACGTATAGTAACAAATCGTCCGCATACAAAGATACCCGGTGTTCTTCTCCTCCTCTAAGTACTCCCCTCCACTTCTTGGAACCCCTCAACGCTATCGCCAGGGGCTCAATCGCCAGTGCAAACAATAATGGGGACAGAGGGCATCCCTGTCTTGTCCCTCTATGGAGCCGAAAATATGCAGATCCCCGTCCATTCGTGACCACGCTCGCCATCGGGGCCCTATACAACAGCTGCACCCATCTAACATACCCCTCTCCAAAACCAAATCTCCTCAACACCTCCCACAAATAATCCCACTCCACTCTATCAAATGCTTTCTCGGCATCCATCGCCACTACTATCTCCGTTTCCCCCTCTGGTGGGGGCATCATCATTACCCCTAACAGCCTCCGTATATTCGTGTTCAGCTGTCTCCCCTTCACAAACCCAGTTTGGTCCTCGTGGACCACCCCCGGGACACATTCCTCTATTCTCATTGCCATTACCTTGGCCAGGATCTTGGCATCTACATTTAGGAGGGAAATAGGTCTATAGGACCTGCATTGTAGCGGGTCCTTTTCCTTCTTTAAGAGAAGCGATATCGTTGCTTCAGACATAGTCGGGGGCAGTTGTCCCCTTTCCTTTGCCTCATTAAAGGTCCTCGTCAATACCGGGGCGAGCAAGTCCACATATTTTCTATAGAATTCGACTGGGAATCCATCCGGTCCCGGGGCCTTTCCCGCCTACATGCTCCTAATTCCTTTCACCACTTCTTCTACCTCGATCTGTGCTCCCAGTCCCACCCTTTCCTGCTCTTCCACCTTGGGAAATTGCAGCCGATCCAAGAAGCCCATCATTCTCTCCCTCCCATCCGGGGGTTGAGCTTCATATAATTTTTTATAAAATGTCTTGAACACTCCATTCACTCTCTCCGCTCCCCGCTCCATCTCTCCTTCCTCATCCCTCACTCCCCCTATTTCCCTCGCTGCTCCCCTTTTCCTCAGTTGGTGTGCCAGCAACCTGCTCGCCTTCTCCCCATATTCGTACTGTACACCCTGTGCCTTCCTCCATTGTGCCTCTGCAGTGCCCGTAGTCAGCAAGTCAAATTCTACATGTAGCCTTTGCCTTTCCCTGTACAGTCCCTCCTCCGGTGTCTGTCCACCCTCAAAAGTTCTTGCAGCAACCGCTCCCGTTCCTTACTCTCCTGCTTCCCTTTATGTGCCCTTATTGATATCAGCTCCCCTCTAACCACCGCCTTCAGCGCCTCCCAGACCACTCCCACCTGGACCTCCCCATTATCATTGAGTTCCAAGTACTTTTCAATGCACCCCCTCACCCTTAGACACACCCCCTTGTCGATTAGCCATCCCCTTTTTCCAGCTCCTCACCCGGTTCCCACGCAGCTGTATCTCCCCCAGGCGGTGCCCCCCCGCCCATCCCCTCCCATACCAGCTCCGCCCTCTCCCCAGCAGCAGCAACCCAGTAATCCCCCCCCCCCCCCCCCCCCCGCTAGATCCCCCGCTAGCATAATTACTCCCCCCATGTTGCTCCCAGAAGTCAGCAAACTCTGGCCGACCTCGGCTTCCCCCCGTGACCTCGGCTCGCACCGTGCGACGCCCCCTCCTTCCTGCTTCTCTATTCCCGCCATGGTTATCATAGCGCAGGAACCAAGCCCGCGCTTCTCCCTTGGCCCCGCCCCCAATGGCCAACGCCCCATCTCCTCCACCTCCCCTCCTCCCCCCATCACCACCTGTGGAAGAGAGAAAAGTTACCACATCGCAGGATTAGTACATAAAACTCCTCTTTTTTTCCCCCCTTTTTAACCCCCCTCTTCGCCCCCCACATTCGCCCCACCACTTTGTTCAAACGTTCTTTTTAATAACCCGCTCATTCCAGTTTTTCTCCCACAATAAAAGTCCACGCTTCATCCGCCGTCTCAAAGTAGTGGTGCCTCCCTCGATATGTGACCCACAGTCTTGCCGGTTGCAGCATTCCAAATTTTATCATCTTTTTATGAAGCACCGCCTTGGCCCGATTAAAGCTCGCCCCCCTTCTCGCCACCTCTGCACTCCAGTCTTGATAAACGCGGATCACCGCGTTCTCCCATTTACTGCTCCGAGTTTTCTTTGCTCATCTAAGGACCATGATGTGGAGATGAAGGCGTTGGACTGGGGTGAGCACAGTACGAGGTCTTACAACACCAGGTTAAAGTCCAACAGGTTTGTTTTGATGTCACTAGCTTTCGGAGCGCTGCTCCTTCCTCAGGTGAAAGAAGAGGTATGTTCCAGAAACACATATATAGACAAATTCAAAGATGCCAAACAATGCTTGGAAAGCGAGCATTAGCAGGTGATTAAATCTTTACAGATCCAGAGATGGGGTAACCCCAGGTTAAAGAGGTGTGAATTGCATCAAGACAGGACAGTTGGTAGGATTTCGCAGGCCAGATGGTGGGGGATGAATGTAACGTGACATGAATCCCAGGTCCCGGTTGAGGCCGCACTCATGTGTGCGGAACTTGGCTATAAGTTTCTGCTTGGCGATTCTGCGTTGTTGCGCGTCCTGAATGCAGCCTTGTAGAACGCTTACCCGGAGATCAGAGGCTGAATGCCCTTGACTGCTGAAGTGTTCGCCGACTGGAAGGGAACATTCCTGCCTGGTGATTGTTGCGCGATGTCCGTTCATTCGTTGTCGCAGCGTCTGCATGGTCTCGCCAATGTACCACGCTTCGGGACATCCTTTCCTGCAGCGTATGAGGTAGACAACGTTGGCCGAGTCGCACGAGTACGTACCACGTACCTGGTGGGTGGTGTTCTCACGTGTAATAGTGGTATCCATGTCAATGATCTGGCACGTCTTGCAGAGCTTGCCATGGCAGGGTTGTGTGGTGTCATGGTCACTGTTCTGAAGACTGGGTAGTTTGCTGCAAACAATGGTTCGTTTGAGGTTGCGCGGTTGTTTGAAGGCAAGTAGTGGGGGATGACCTTGGCAAGATGTTCATCATCATCAATGACGTGTTGAAGGCTGTGAAGAAGATGACGTAGTTTCTCCGCTCCGGCAATCTCTGCAAGACGTGCCAGATCATTGATGGAGGCTTGCGTCGCTCTCTTTGTGGAGGCTTGCGTCGCTCTCTTTGTGGAGGCTTGCGTCGCTCTCTTTGTGGAGGCTTGCGTCGCTCTCTTTGTGGAGGCTTGCGTCGCTCTCTTTGTGGAGGCTTGCGTCGCTCTCTTTGTGGAGGCTTGCGTCGCTCTCTTTGTGGAGGCTTGCGTCGCTCTCTTTGTGGAGGCTTGCGTCGCTCTCTTTGTGGAGGCTTGCGTCGCTCTCTTTGTGGAGGCTTGCGTCGCTCTCTTTGTGGAGGCTTGCGTCGCTCTCTTTGTGGAGGCTTGCGTCGCTCTCTTTGTGGAGGCTTGCGTCGCTCTCTTTGTGGAGGCTTGCGTCGCTCTCTTTGTGGAGGCTTGCGTCGCTCTCTTTGTGGAGGCTTGCGTCGCTCTCTTTGTGGAGGCTTGCGTCGCTCTCTTTGTGGAGGCTTGCGTCGCTCTCTTTGTGGAGGCTTGCGTCGCTCTCTTTGTGGAGGCTTGCGTCGCTCTCTTTGTGGAGGCTTGCGTCGCTCTCTTTGTGGAGGCTTGCGTCGCTCTCTTTGTGGAGGCTTGCGTCGCTCTCTTTGTGGAGGCTTGCGTCGCTCTCTTTGTGGAGGCTTGCGTCGCTCTCTTTGTGGAGGCTTGCGTCGCTCTCTTTGTGGAGGCTTGCGTCGCTCTCTTTGTGGAGGCTTGCGTCGCTCTCTTTGTGGAGGCTTGCGTCGCTCTCTTTGTGGAGGCTTGCGTCGCTCTCTTTGTGGAGGCTTGCGTCGCTCTCTTTGTGGAGGCTTGCGTCGCTCTCTTTGTGGAGGCTTGCGTCGCTCTCTTTGTGGAGGCTTGCGTCGCTCTCTTTGTGGAGGCTTGCGTCGCTCGCTTTGTGGAGGCTTGCGTCGCTCGCTTTGTGGAGGCTTGCGTCGCTCGCTTTGTGGAGGCTTGCGTCGCTCGCTTTGTGGAGGCTTGCGTCGCTCTCTTTGTGGAGGCTTGCGTCGCTCTCTTTGTGGAGGCTTGCGTCGCTCTCTTTGTGGAGGCTTGCGTCGCTCTCTTTGTGGAGGCTTGCGTCGCTCTCTTTGTGGAGGCTTGCGTCGCTCTCTTTGTGGAGGCTTGCGTCGCTCTCTTTGTGGAGGCTTGCGTCGCTCTCTTTGTGGAGGCTTGCGTCGCTCTCTTTGTGGAGGCTTGCGTCGCTCTCTTTGTGGAGGCTTGCGTCGCTCTCTTTGTGGAGGCTTGCGTCGCTCTCTTTGTGGAGGCTTGCGTCGCTCTCTTTGTGGAGGCTTGCGTCGCTCTCTTTGTGGAGGCTTGCGTCGCTCTCTTTGTGGAGGCTTGCGTCGCTCTCTTTGTGGAGGCTTGCGTCGCTCTCTTTGTGGAGGCTTGCGTCGCTCTCTTTGTGGAGGCTTGCGTCGCTCTCTTTGTGGAGGCTTGCGTCGCTCTCTTTGTGGAGGCTTGCGTCGCTCTCTTTGTGGAGGCTTGCGTCGCTCTCTTTGTGGAGGCTTGCGTCGCTCTCTTTGTGGAGGCTTGCGTCGCTCTCTTTGTGGAGGCTTGCGTCGCTCTCTTTGTGGAGGCTTGCGTCGCTCTCTTTGTGGAGGCTTGCGTCGCTCTCTTTGTGGAGGCTTGCGTCGCTCTCTTTGTGGAGGCTTGCGTCGCTCTCTTTGTGGAGGCTTGCGTCGCTCTCTTTGTGGAGGCTTGCGTCGCTCTCTTTGTGGAGGCTTGCGTCGCTCTCTTTGTGGAGGCTTGCGTCGCTCTCTTTGTGGAGGCTTGCGTCGCTCTCTTTGTGGAGGCTTGCGTCGCTCTCTTTGTGGAGGCTTGCGTCGCTCTCTTTGTGGAGGCTTGCGTCGCTCTCTTTGTGGAGGCTTGCGTCGCTCTCTTTGTGGAGGCTTGCGTCGCTCTCTTTGTGGAGGCTTGCGTCGCTCTCTTTGTGGAGGCTTGCGTCGCTCTCTTTGTGGAGGCTTGCGTCGCTCTCTTTGTGGAGGCTTGCGTCGCTCTCTTTGTGGAGGCTTGCGTCGCTCTCTTTGTGGAGGCTTGCGTCGCTCTCTTTGTGGAGGCTTGCGTCGCTCTCTTTGTGGAGGCTTGCGTCGCTCTCTTTGTGGAGGCTTGCGTCGCTCTCTTTGTGGAGGCTTGCGTCGCTCTCTTTGTGGAGGCTTGCGTCGCTCTCTTTGTGGAGGCTTGCGTCGCTCTCTTTGTGGAGGCTTGCGTCGCTCTCTTTGTGGAGGCTTGCGTCGCTCTCTTTGTGGAGGCTTGCGTCGCTCTCTTTGTGGAGGCTTGCGTCGCTCTCTTTGTGGAGGCTTGCGTCGCTCTCTTTGTGGAGGCTTGCGTCGCTCTCTTTGTGGAGGCTTGCGTCGCTCTCTTTGTGGAGGCTTGCGTCGCTCTCTTTGTGGAGGCTTGCGTCGCTCTCTTTGTGGAGGCTTGCGTCGCTCTCTTTGTGGAGGCTTGCGTCGCTCTCTTTGTGGAGGCTTGCGTCGCTCTCTTTGTGGAGGCTTGCGTCGCTCTCTTTGTGGAGGCTTGCGTCGCTCTCTTTGTGGAGGCTTGCGTCGCTCTCTTTGTGGAGGCTTGCGTCGCTCTCTTTGTGGAGGCTTGCGTCGCTCTCTTTGTGGAGGCTTGCGTCGCTCTCTTTGTGGAGGCTTGCGTCGCTCTCTTTGTGGAGGCTTGCGTCGCTCTCTTTGTGGAGGCTTGCGTCGCTCTCTTTGTGGAGGCTTGCGTCGCTCTCTTTGTGGAGGCTTGCGTCGCTCTCTTTGTGGAGGCTTGCGTCGCTCTCTTTGTGGAGGCTTGCGTCGCTCTCTTTGTGGAGGCTTGCGTCGCTCTCTTTGTGGAGGCTTGCGTCGCTCTCTTTGTGGAGGCTTGCGTCGCTCTCTTTGTGGAGGCTTGCGTCGCTCTCTTTGTGGAGGCTTGCGTCGCTCTCTTTGTGGAGGCTTGCGTCGCTCTCTTTGTGGAGGCTTGCGTCGCTCTCTTTGTGGAGGCTTGCGTCGCTCTCTTTGTGGAGGCTTGCGTCGCTCTCTTTGTGGAGGCTTGCGTCGCTCTCTTTGTGGAGGCTTGCGTCGCTCTCTTTGTGGAGGCTTGCGTCGCTCTCTTTGTGGAGGCTTGCGTCGCTCTCTTTGTGGAGGCTTGCGTCGCTCTCTTTGTGGAGGCTTGCGTCGCTCTCTTTGTGGAGGCTTGCGTCGCTCTCTTTGTGGAGGCTTGCGTCGCTCTCTTTGTGGAGGCTTGCGTCGCTCTCTTTGTGGAGGCTTGCGTCGCTCTCTTTGTGGAGGCTTGCGTCGCTCTCTTTGTGGAGGCTTGCGTCGCTCTCTTTGTGGAGGCTTGCGTCGCTCTCTTTGTGGAGGCTTGCGTCGCTCTCTTTGTGGAGGCTTGCGTCGCTCTCTCTGTGGAGGCTTGCGTCGCTCTCTCTGTGGAGGCTTGCGTCGCTCTCTCTGTGGAGGCTTGCGTCGCTCTCTCTGTGGAGTCCTTCGTCGCTCTCTCTGTGGAGTCCTTCGTCGCTCTCTCTGTGGAGTCCTTCGTCGCTCTCTCTGTGGAGTCCTTCGTCGCTCTCTCTGTGGAGTCCTTCGTCGCTCTCTCTGTGGAGTCCTTCGTCGCTCTCTCTGTGGAGTCCTTCGTCGCTCTCTCTGTGGAGTCCTTCGTCGCTCTCTCTGTGGAGTCCTTCGTCGCTCTCTCTGTGGAGTCCTTCGTCGCTCTCTCTGTGGAGTCCTTCGTCGCTCTCTCTGTGGAGTCCTTCGTCGCTCTCTCTGTGGAGTCCTTCGTCGCTCTCTCTGTGGAGTCCTTCGTCGCTCTCTCTGTGGAGTCCTTCGTCGCTCTCTCTGTGGAGTCCTTCGTCGCTCTCTCTGTGGAGTCCTTCGTCGCTCTCTCTGTGGAGTCCTTCGTCGCTCTCTCTGTGGAGTCCTTCGTCGCTCTCTCTGTGGAGTCCTTCGTCGCTCTCTCTGTGGAGTCCTTCGTCGCTCTCTCTGTGGAGTCCTTCGTCGCTCTCTCTGTGGAGTCCTTCGTCGCTCTCTCTGTGGAGTCCTTCGTCGCTCTCTCTGTGGAGTCCTTCGTCGCTCTCTCTGTGGAGTCCTTCGTCGCTCTCTCTGTGGAGTCCTTCGTCGCTCTCTCTGTGGAGTCCTTCGTCGCTCTCTCTGTGGAGTCCTTCGTCGCTCTCTCTGTGGAGTCCTTCGTCGCTCTCTCTCTGGAGTCCTTCGTCGCTCTCTCTCTGGAGTCCTTCGTCGCTCTCTCTCTGGAGTCCTTCGTCGCTCTCTCTCTGGAGTCCTTCGTCGCTCTCTCTCTGGAGTCCTTCGTCGCTCTCTCTCTGGAGTCCTTCGTCGCTCTCTCTCTGGAGTCCTTCGTCGCTCTCTCTCTGGAGTCCTTCGTCGCTCTCTCTCTGGAGTCCTTCGTCGCTCTCTCTCTGGAGTCCTTCGTCGCTCTCTCTCTGGAGTCCTTCGTCGCTCTCTCTCTGGAGTCCTTCGTCGCTCTCTCTCTGGAGTCCTTCGTCGCTCTCTCTCTGGAGTCCTTCGTCGCTCTCTCTCTGGAGTCCTTCGTCGCTCTCTCTCTGGAGTCCTTCGTCGCTCTCTCTCTGGAGTCCTTCGTCGCTCTCTCTCTGGAGTCCTTCGTCGCTCTCTCTCTGGAGTCCTTCGTCGCTCTCTCTCTGGAGTCCTTCGTCGCTCTCTCTCTGGAGTCCTTCGTCGCTCTCTCTCTGGAGTCCTTCGTCGCTCTCTCTCTGGAGTCCTTCGTCGCTCTCTCTCTGGAGTCCTTCGTCGCTCTCTCTCTGGAGTCCTTCGTCGCTCGCTCTCTGGAGTCCTTCGTCGCTCGCTCTCTGGAGTCCTTCGTCGCTCTCTCTCTGGAGTCCTTCGTCGCTCTCTCTCTGGAGTCCTTCGTCGCTCTCTCTCTGGAGTCCTTCGTCGCTCTCTCTCTGGAGTCCTTCGTCGCTCTCTCTCTGGAGTCCTTCGTCGCTCTCTCTCTGGAGTCCTTCGTCGCTCTCTCTCTGGAGTCCTTCGTCGCTCTCTCTCTGGAGTCCTTCGTCGCTCTCTCTCTGGAGTCCTTCGTCGCTCTCTCTCTGGAGTCCTTCGTCGCTCTCTCTCTGGAGTCCTTCGTCGCTCTCTCTCTGGAGTCCTTCGTCGCTCTCTCTCTGGAGTCCTTCGTCGCTCTCTCTCTGGAGTCCTTTGTCGCTCTCTCTCTGGAGTCCTTTGTCGCTCTCTCTCTGGAGTCCTTTGTCGCTCTCTCTCTGGAGTTGTGCAGTGTTCTCGCTGTAGAGTCGATCTGTGCTCTGTGGTGCCGTCTTCGTCTTGGGTATTGCTGTCATCCCATGTATCGATGATCTGCCATGGCACCATGGTATTGGATTAATCTACCATGAGAAGAGTCGTATTGAGCTTTTCAACCGTGTTGCTGATGCTATGATCAGGATCTCCGAATAACTCAGCCATGTCTGAGCAGTATTCTGTGTATTGTTCGATGGACAAATCATCCCTTTTTGTTTCGGAGTTGTGATCGTTCTCTTCATGTTCAATGAACAAATCATCTTGTGTGGAGGCTGGGACCCTTCGTGGTGCGTGGACCACTCTCTGTTTCTTGGCGTCAGGCCGCAGCATAATCCTGCATTCACGAGTCGGGATGTCATGTATGCTGGGCTGAAGATTCCCCAATCCGAAGAACTCATCATCGGGGTCTTCACGGTACAACACCTCTAGTTGCTGTTCGGATTTGGTACTGGGGTAGCCATCTCCCAAGATCAAATCTTCGTCTGAGTCGTAGTCTACAAGGACCATATCATCATCTAGGGCGGTGCTAACTGCTTATTCCAGGGTGTTGTGAAAGTTATTTTCAACCGCTGGTGTAAGTTCGGGCATTGTTCTGTCTTTGAGGCAAGAAAATTGGGTTTTGCAGCTTTAAGTTTATTTTTATTCATTTTCGTGCATTTCCCTTTTAAGTGGGCGTGGTCCTGGTCCTCTGACATCATGACACTCATGATGTCATGTGTAGGACTCGATTGCCCATACGCACTCCGAGTTTCCTGTACTGTGCGCTCTTTTCGCAACTGCGCATGTGCGGCTCCTTTCTCAAGATGGCTGCTGGTCAGGACCTCCATTTTCCTCCGATTCAACCCTGCCTCGTGGTGAGTGTTCGCGCCATTTTTACCGATTTTGTTTTCTAAATGATGATTCTTTGTTTGTAGAGACTCAACGTACTGATTTTGTTTTTGTTCATAAGCAAGGCATTTTTGTATAGCGATTTCTAGAGTTAGATACTTATTTTGTGAAAGTTCTTCCCTCAAATTTTTATCAGATAGTCCAGAAATTAATTGATGCATTATCACAGTGTCTCTAAAATCAGCATAATCACAGCCTTGTGGTATTAACTTGAGATTTGTAATAAAATCAGAGATGGGCCCTCAATCTTCCCAGTATCTCACCAGCGTGACTGTTAGTGTTCATCAAACTTTGAGTACAACGTCTACTTTGGTGTTGTCCTCACCTTCTAATTAAAACAATTATAGATTTCTCTAGCTTAATGCCCTCCTGTTGAGAGTAGTAGGGCTATTTTTGTTGCATCAGAGGCAGTGCTTAAGTCATTAGCTGTGATAAATATTTGGAGCAGCTGTTCAAACATTTTCC
Source organism: Scyliorhinus torazame (assembly GCF_047496885.1). Lineage (NCBI taxonomy): Eukaryota > Metazoa > Chordata > Chondrichthyes > Carcharhiniformes > Scyliorhinidae > Scyliorhinus > Scyliorhinus torazame. The sequence continues at coordinate 333,552,957 of NC_092710.1, forward strand.
AGTTATAACTTAAATTACCGGTTGTTTCCAGCCGCCATGGAGTTCCAACAAGTTCCATCGAATCAGTTAGTCGTCAAGGATCCATTTGCTGCGAAGTCTTCCACAGTTGAATATCTGGTTTAGGTTTTTCTTCTCTTGCTGGTGTCTAGCTAGCTTTCTGAAATCACTCCTGGTATCATATGTTATTCTCTAAGTCTGAATAAAGATTGTAGACTTCCAGTTAACACACATACTTGATTCAGTGGGTTTGTTCTGTTTCCAGAGCTTAACTAGATATAATACAGTCAAGAGGTATGACCAGGGAAGCTAAGGTAAACTGCCTATGCTGAGCTGTCTCTGTCTGCTGCTGCTCACTAGCCCTGTGCTTCTGAAAGAGGCAGATTCTCCCTTGGGCTGGACCCTTTGTACCTGTCTCTGATGCTGCCCTCTAGTGATGCTGTGGCTGTTACATCTGTCTGTAGTCCCTGGTGTATGTGCTGATGTATGTACAGATCACTACACTCTCTTCCATACACTCTCCCAACTCTTCCTCCCACTTTGCTTTGATCCCTTCCAGTGGTGCCTTCTCCTCTTCCAAAATAGCCCCGTAAACCGCCGACACTACCCCCTTCTCCAGTCCCCCTGTCACCAGCACCCCCTCCATCAATGTGGAGGCCAGCTCCATCGGGAAGCACTGATCTCTTTCCTGGCAAAATCTCAAACCTGCATGTATGTAAACATTTCCCCCTGCTCCAGCCCATACCTCGCTCCCAGCTCCTTCAATCCTGGAAACCGACACCCAAGAAACAAATCTTTTAGTGTCTTAATCCCCTTCTCCTCCCATTTCCGAAAATTTCCGCCCCACTTCCCTGGCTCAAATCTGTGGTTCCCCCGAATGGGCAGTTCCCTTGACCCTGCCCCCAACCCGAAGTGTTAGGAAAACTGCCTCCAAATTCTCAATGGAGCTATTATTACCGGACTCCCTGAGTATTTCCCCGGGGCCATCGGGAGCGGCGCTATTGCTAGCGCCTTCAATCCCGACCCTCTACACAAGCTCTCCTCCATTCTGACCCACTGGGAATCAACCCCTCTGACCCAACTCCGCATCTTCTCCACATTCGCCGCCCAGTAGTAATACATCAGGTTCAGAAACCCAAATCCCTTGCCTCCCTTCTTTCCCCCCGAAATAAGTACTTGTTGGGTGAATTGGCCATTCTCAATTCTCCCTCAATGTGCCCGGAATGTGGCGACTGGGGGATTTTCGCAGTGACTTCATTGCAGTGATAATGTAAGCCTACTTGTGACACTAATAAATATTATTATTACGTTGTGCAATCATTTGCAAACATCCCTACTTCTGATCTTGTGTTAGATGGAAGGTGATTGATGAAGCAGCTGAAGATGGTTGGGCTGAGGATATTACCCTGAGGAACTCCTGCAGTGAAGTCCTGGGACTGAAATGATTGAACTGCAACAGCCACAGCCATCTTCCTTTGTGCCAGGTATGACTCCTACCAGTGAACTGTGGAGTAGCACAAGCATAGGTCCCATAGGGGAATCTGGAGCAAAACAACACATTTTAAAAATAAACCGTCTCTTATTTAAGGCAGAGATGAGGAGGAATTTCTTTTCAGAGGGTTATTAGTCTTGGAATTCTTGCTGGAGCTTTTCAATGAGGTGGCAGATAGAGTGTTGATGCTATTGATGGTGTTAATGACCTCCCAGTAGGCAAAGTGCCCACAAGAGGCTTGTGAGCACAGTTACAGCTCATGGAATACAACATGGAGACAACTGTTGGCATGACCGGGTACAAAGACTGCTGGTGAATGGTTTTTCCAACTGGAGGAAGGTTTATAGTGGAGTTCCCCAGGGATGTGTGTTAGGTCCCCTGATCCTCCTGATCTACATGAATGACCTTGGAGTAGAGGACACAGTTTCAAAATTTGCAGATGATACGAACCTTGGAAGTATTATGAACAACGAGGGTGGTGCAGAACCTCAAAAGGACATCGATTGGTGAATTGGGCAGAAAAGTGGCAGATTAAATTTAATGCAGAGAAGTATGAAGTGATTTAGTAGAAAGGTCACAGAAAGACAATATAAAATTAAAGGTACAATTTTAAACTGGTGCCTGAGCAGAGGGACCCAGGTGTATATGTGCATAAATCCTTGAAGGTGGCAGGACTGGTTGAGAGCACGATTTTAAAAAGTGTGCAGTATCCTTGGCTTTATTAATAAGGACATAAATGCAAAGGATCCTGGTTAAACGCTAGTTTGACCACGGCTGGAGTATTGCGTTCAGTTCTGGGCACCATATTTTGGAAAGATGTGAAGGCATTAGAAAGGGAAGATTCACAAGAATGGTTCCAGGGATGAGAAATTTCAGTTATGTAGAAATATTGTTATAATTGGATCTCTAGGTGAGAGGAGGTTTGATGAGGGATTCAAAATCAGGAGGAGTCTGGACAGAGTAGAAAGGAGAATGTGTTCAAAGAACAAAGAAAAGTACAGCACAGGAACAGGCCCTCCAAGCCCGTGCCGACAATGCTGCCCGACTAAACTAAAATCTTCTACACTTCCTGGATCCGTATCCCTCTATTCCCAGCCCATTCATGTATTTGTCAATAAGCCCCTTAAATGTCACTATCGTCCCTGCTTCCACCACTTCCTCCGGCAGCGAGTTCCAGGCACCCACTACCCTCTGTGTAAAAATACTTGCCTCATACATCTCCTCTAAACCTTGCCCCTCGCACCTTAAACCTATACACCTTAGTAATTGACCCCTGTACCCTGGGGAAAAGCCTCTGACTCTCCACTCTGTCTATGCCCCTCATAATTTTGTAGACCTCTATCAGGTCGCCAGTGAAAACAAACCGACTTATTCAACCACTCCTCATAGATAATGCCCTCCATACCAGTGTTATGGGCGAGGCTTTTTCAAAGCCCCAAAATGTATCATGGAGTTAAACCAACCTCTCCCTTTAATGGATTTGTTGCCTTTCCGAGCACGCGGCTTTTTCCCTAGGTGTGGGATTACAATTATGGATACGTGGGTTTTTAAACACAAAACACTGTTTATTCCATGAACTCAACTTAACATCTTAAATAAACATTGGATCTCTTAACACCCCTTACTTCAAAGATAACTCAGAAAATATTGCAACCGTAAATAATTCCTTAAAATGTTCCTTCAAACTTCCAAGAGACTTAACACCTTTAAACAGTATCACATCAGGTTAAAGGATATATATATATTTTCTGTAGAATGGCAGCGATATATTAGCTTGGTTGCCTTCAGCTCCAGCAAAACAGCCAGGCACTTTTCAAACTGAAACTAAAAAGCTGCAAAATGGCTGAAGTGAGCTGAGCTCCACCCATTCTGACATCACTGTTTTCTTAAAGGTGCATTGCTTAAACATCCAGTTCTTAAAGGCACTCTCGCATGACACCAGGCACCATCCTGGTAAATCTCTTCTGCACCCTCTAAAGCCTCCACATCCTTCTGGTAGTGTGGTGACCAGAATTGAACACTATACTCCAAGTGTGGCTTTTGTAAGGGCCCCGAAGAATCCAGCACGAGTTTTAAGGATACAAAATAATAACGTTTATTTACTATAACAATATATACATAACAGTAGCAGTAACTTCCCTTGCTACCTTCTCCTTCCTCCTGGTTCCTGGACTGGCCAGCTTATTTATAGTAGGAGTTTCTCCACCCCCCTCATTGGGGAAGTTCATACTCCCATAGGATTGTGGGATAGTCATTTAGTCCCCAGCCAATCGTCAGTAGGCAGGTTATTTCATCCCTCCCCCCCCCCCCCCCCCCCCCCCCCCCCTCCCCAAAGCCCAAGGAATCCACCGTAGGCCCTGGCGAAGGAAGGCGTCGAACTCGTTTGGCCGCAGGCCGGACGCCGTTTGCACGCGGCGCTGGATCAGGCGGCGTATAACGAGACGGAGACCGGCGCTTCCGTGATGAACGGCGCGGTTGTACATCCGCGGCCTGTGGACCCGAGGATTCCCCCTCTGATTCATCCTGTGTCTCCATCTCGGAGTCAGAGTCTGCTGCCTCCGTCATGTCAGCGTCTCTATCCCCATTCGGTCCCGTCACGACCTGCGCAGGCTTCGAGTGAGGCACCAGTGGAAGATTTGGAGGACTACCTTCCCTTGTTTCTGGTCTTTGCCGCTGTTGAACTGCGCTCCGGGGGCAGGGAATCTTTTGCGGGGATGATCTTCAGGACCGGATGTGGTCTACATGTTTTCGCTGGAGACGACCCTGGGCTTGCACTTGGTATGATATAGGGCCCGTTTGGCGAAAGATTACACCAGGAACCCATTGGGCACCGCCAGCAAAATTCCGCACGAATACTGGGTCACCGGGCGCAAACTGCCAAATCGGACGATGCCGAGACAATCCCGGTCCCTGCTGTTCTTGTGTGCGGCGTACTTTTGCGCCAATGTCCGGGAAGACCATACTAAGGCGGGTGCGAAGTCTCCGGCCCATTAGGAGTTCTGCGGGAGCTACCCCAGTCACTGTATGGGGGGTGGTCCTGTACGTAAACAAAAACCGAGCCAGTCTCGTGTCCATTGATCCGGAAGACTGCTTCTTTAGGCCTCTTTTGAATGTTTGCACTGCACGCTCTGCCAACCCATTTGAAGCCGGGTGGTAAGGGGCAGTGCGGATATGGCGGATGCCGTTCGTCTTTGTAAACCTAGCAAACTCCTCACTCGTGAATGGAGTGCCATTATCCGTGACCAGCACCTCGGGGAGGCCATGCGTGCTAAATGATAAACGCATTTTTTCAATTGTTGCGCAGGACGTTGTCCCCTGCATCTTATGCACCTCCAGCCATTTGGACTGGGCGTCAATTAGTAAAAGGAACATGGATCCCTGAAAAGGGCCTGCGAAATCTGCATGTAAGCGTGCCCAAGGCCGCCCTGGCCATTCCCAGTGATGTAGGGGCGCGGCCGGCGGAAGCTTCTGATGCTCCTGGCAAATGGAGCAGTTTTGGGCCACCTTCTCAATGTCGGTGTCGAGGCCTGGCCACCAGACATAACTCCGGGCCAACATTTTCATCTTGGTCACGCCCGGATGCCCATTCTGCAAGTCTGATAATATCAGCTCCTGGCCTTTTTCCGGGACAATCACACGCGTCCCCCACAAGAGGATGCCGTCTTCCACGCTGATCTCTGACAGCTTGGAGGAAAATGCCCGCAACTCGCCTGGGAGCTGTCTATGCTGCCCACCATACAGGACTATGTGCCGAACCTTTGACAAGACTGGCTCCGTGTGGGTCCACTCACGGATCTGTGATGCCGTGACAGGCAAGGTGTCCATAAAATTTAGGGTTGCGACCACCTCACCGGTCCTGGGGGTCGACATGGGGCCGGTTGATAAAGGCAATCGGCTCAGTGCGTCGGCATTTGCTATCTGCGTACCTGGTTTGTGCTCCAGAGAATACTCTTATGCAGCAAGCAACAAAGCCCAGCGCTGGATCCGTGCAGAAGCAATGGGCGGTATTGGCTTATCCTCTCTGAAGAGTCCCAGCAGGGGCTTATGATCAGTCACGATAGTGAAATGGTGGCCATACACATACTGGTGGAAGCGTTTCACCGCGAAAACCACTGCCAGGCCCTCCTTCTCGATCTGCGCGTACTTTTTCTCCGCTGCAGTCAATGTACGGGAGGCGAAAGCTATCGATCGCTCGGCCCCGTTCTCCATCTTGTGGGACAGGACAGCCCCAATACCATACGGGGATGCATCACATGTGATGAGCAAAGGCTTTCCCGGATCATAGTGGGTTAGGTAACCCAGACGACGACAATTGTTGCTTTACCCGCCGGAAAGCGGTTTCTTGCGGCTGACCCCAAACCCAGGTGTGATTTTGCTTTAGCAGCAGGTGTAAGGGGGCCAGCGTAGTTGCCAGATTAGGGAGGAACTTCCCGTAATAGTTTACGAGACCGAGAACCTAGGTAGACTACTTCTTTTGCCTGAAATACGCACTTTGTGTGACGTAAACGGACTCCAGCCTCCGAAAGGCGTTTAAGGACAGCCTCCAGATTTTCCAAATGCTCTTGCTCCGACGTCCCTGTAATCAACACGTCATCTAGGTAGACAGCCACACGTGGTAAACCTCTCAAAATGCCCTCCATAACATGTTGAAAAATTGCGCAGGCAGAAGATACTCCAAAGGGCAACCGTGTATATTCATACAGGCCCCAGTGTGTATTAATCGTTACATATGGTCGGGAGGCAGGGTCCAGCTCCAGCTGCAGGTAGGCGTGACTCATATCTAATTTTGTGAATGAGAGTCCGCCTGCAAGTTTTGCGTAGAGATCCTCTATGCGAGGCATTGGGTATCGGTCGAGTCGGGAAACTGTATTCACTGTAAGTTTATAGTCGCCACACAAGCGAACTGTGGCATCTGGCTTCATTACTGGTACAATTGGTGCTGCCCAGTCAGCAAAACGGACGGGCCTGATAATACCCAAACTCTCCAAACGAGTGAGCTCCCCTTCTACCTTCTCGAGCAAAGCGTAAGGCACTGGGCGCGCCCGGAAATAGCGCGGCGTGGCTCCTGGTTCAACTTGGATACGGGCTACGGCCCCTTTTATTTTCCCCAAACCAGGCTGGAATACCTCTGGGTATCGTCCTAGCACCTCAGTCAACCCTCCAGAAACTGTTTGGAGGACGTGCTGCCATTGCAACCGCAAATGGCGCAACCAGTCCCGACCCAACAGGCTGGGCCCATGGCCACGCACTACGATAAGTGGGAAACGCCCCTCCTGGCGTCCATAGACAACAGGGGTCATTGTAGTTCCAGCAATGTGCAGTGGTTTCCCCCGTGTAGGTGGCCAACCTGGCCTGTGAGTCAGTTAATGTAAGGGTCTGTATACCCTGCTTGATGCGGTCGAATGTCCTCTGGGCGATCACGGAGACCGCTGCATCAGTATCCAACTCCATCTCCAGCGGGTGGCCATTGACCCATACTGTCACCTTAATGGGGGCCACACGGGGAGCTGCCACGCAATGCAGCTGCAGGCAGTCGTCCTCCGTCTCCACGTCCTCAGGAGTGGTCGCCGCAGGTTCATCCACATGGAAGGTACGGCCTCTGGGCTGGTCCCAGTTACGGCCCCTGGGCTGGTCCCAGTTTCGGTCGGAACGACGGCGCCTCTGGCGTCTCCAGGACCGCCGTCCGCGACGGGGTCGGCGCCTACAAGTCTGACACGGACATGGCTCCTCATCCATTGGCTCTGGAGAAGGCTCCCTTCGGGGAGGAATGTCCGATGGCCACTGGCGTCGGTCTGGTCGTTGCCTCGCCCAAGGTACCGCAGGAGTGCAGGGGGAAGTTTTTGGGCGGAAAGGGTTGCGCCCTAAGGCATGCACTTCCATTCCCTGTAGCTCCTGTACTCCTCGCTCTGCGCTCTCTCGGGACAAGACTATTTGTATTGCCTGTTGAAAAGTCAATGTTGGCTCCGCTAACAACTTTCTCTGGGTGGCCGCATTGTTAATACCGCAAACCAAACGGTCGCGTAACATTTCTGACAAGGTCTCACCATAGTCACAGTATTCCGCAATCCCGCGTAGCCTGGATAAAAAATCGGCAAGGGATTCTCCAGGGGTCCTCTCAGCGGTATTAAACCGGTAACCCTGGACTATCGTGGACGGGGTTGGGTTAAAGTGTTGCCCCACTGTATTCACAAGTTCGTCAAACGTTTTGGTGTCCGGCGCAGCTGGGTACGTAAGGCTCCTAATCACCCCAAACGTATGCAGGCCGCAGGCGGTGAGCAATATGACCACCTGGCGCTCGTTTTCAGTGATATTGTTTGCCCGGAAATAGTAACGCATCCGTTGTGTGTACTGGTTCCAGCTTTCCAGCGCAGCATCAAAAACATCCAAACGTCCGTACAGAGGAATGGTATAATAGAAAACAACTTCCAACCTGTATCCAACAAAAATCCAGGGAGGTGGCTTCAGCAGTGTAGACAGCTATTCACTTTTACCTTCGTCGCCAGTTTTGTAAGGGCCCCGAAGAATCCAGCACGAGTTTTAAGGATACAAAATAATAACGTTTATTTACTATAACAATATATACATAACAGTAGCAGTAACTTCCCTTGCTACCTTCTCCTGGTTCCTGGACTGGCCAGCTTATTTATAGTAGGAGTTTCTCCGCCCCCCCCCTCTTTGGGGAAGTTCATACTCCCATAGGATTGTGGGATAGTCATTAGTCCCCAGCCAATCGTCAGTAGGCAGGTTATAACAGTGGCCTAACTAAGGTTCTATACAGCTGCAACATGACTTGCCAATTCTTATACTGAATGCCCCGGCCAATGAAGGCAAGCATGCCGTGTGCCTTCTTGACTACCTTCTCCACCTGTGTTGCCCCTTTCAGTGACCTGTGGACCTGTACACCTAGATCTCTCTGACTTTCAATACTCTTGAGGATTCTACCATTCACTGTATATTCCCTACCTGCATTAGACCTTCCAAAATGCATTACCTCACATTTGTCCGGATTAAACTCCATCTGCCATCTCTCCGCCCAAGTCTCCAAACGATCTAAATCCTGCTGTATCCTCTGACAGTCCCCATCGCTACCCGCAATTCCACCAACCTTTGTGTCGTCTGCAAAGTTACTAATCAGACCAGTTACATTTTCCTCCAAATCATTTTATATATACTACGAACAGCGAAGGTCCCAGCACTGATCCCTGCGGAACACCATTAGTCACAGCCCTCTAATTAGAAAAGCACCCTTCCATTGCTACTCTCTGCCTTCTATGACTTAGCCAGTTCTGTATCCACCGTGCCAGCTCACCCCTGATCCCATATGACTTCACCTTTTGTACCAGTCTGCCATGAGGGACCTTGTCAAAGGCCTTACTGACGTCCATATAGACAACATCCACTGCCCTACCTGCATCTATCATCTTTGTGACCTCTTCGAAAAACTCTATCAAGTTAGTGAGACACGACCTCCCCGTCACAAAACCATGCTGCCTCTCACTAATACGTCCATTTGCTTCCAAATGGGAGTAGATCCTGTCTCGAAGAATTCTCTCCAGTAATTTCCCTACCACTGATGTAAGGCTCACCAGCCTGTAGTTCCCTGGATTTACCTTGCTACCCTTCTTAAACAAAGGAACAACATTGGCTATTCTCCAGTCCTCTGGGACATCACCTGAAGACAGTGAGGATCCAAAGATTTCTGTCAAGGCCTCAGCAAGTTCCTCTCCAGCCTCCTTCAGTATTCTGGGGTAGAACCCATCAGGCCCTGGGGACATATCTACCGTAATAATTTTCAAGACGCCCAACACCTCGTCTTTTTGGATCTCGATGTGACCCAGGCTATCTACACACCCTTCTCCAGACTCAACATCCACCAATTCCTTCTCTTTGGTGAATACTGATGCAAAGTATTCATTTAGTACCTCACCCATTTCCTCTGGCTTCACACATAGATTCCCTTGCCTATCCTTCAGTGGGCCAACCCTTTCCCTGGCTACCCGCTTGCTTTTTATGTACGTGTAAAAAGCCTTGGGATTTTCCTGAATCCTATTTGCCAATAACTTTTCGTGACTCCTTCTAGCCCTCCTGACTCCTTGCTTAAGTTCCTTCCAACTTTCCTTATATTCCACACAGGCTTCGTCTGTTCCCAGCCTTCTAGCCCTGACAAATGCCTCCTTTCTCTTTTTGACAAGGCCTACAATATCTCTTGTTATCCAAGGTTCCTGAAATTTGCCGTATTTATCCTTCTTCCGCACAGGAACACGCCGGTCCTGAATTCCTTTCAACTGCCACTTGAAAGCCTCCCACATGTCAGATGTTGATTTACCCTCAAACATCCGCCCCCAATCTAGGTTCTTCAGTTCCCGCCTAATATTGTAATAATTAGCCTTCCCCCAATTTAGCACATTCACCCTAGGACCACTCTTATCCTTGTCCACCAGCACTTCAAAACTTACTGAATTGTGGTCACTGTTCCTGAAATGCTCCCCTACTGAAACTTCTACCACCTGGCCGGGCTCATTCCCCAATATCCGGTCCAGTACAGCCCGTTCCCTAGTTGGACTGTCTACATATTGTTTTAAGAAGCCCTCCTGGATGCTCCTTACAAACTCTGCCCTGTCTAAGCCCCTAGCACTGAGTGAGTTCCAGTCAATATTGGGGAAGTTGAAGTCTCCCATCACAACAACACTGCTGTTTTTACTCGTTTCCAAAATCTGTCTACCTATCTGCTCCTCTATCTCCCGCTGGCTGTTGGGAGGCCTGTAATAAACCCCCAACATTGTGACTTCACCCGTCTTATTCCTGATCTCTACCTATATAGCCTCACTGCCCTCTGAGGTGTCCTCCCGCAGTACAGCTGTGATAGTCTCCCTAATCAGTAGCGCAACTCTGCCAACCCATTTACATCCCCCTCTATCCCGCCTGAAAGATCTAAATACTGGAACGTTTAGCTGCCAATCCTGTCCTTCCCTCAACCAGGTCTATGTAATGGCAACAACATCATAGTTCCAAGTACTAATCCAAGCTCTAAGTTCATGTGCCTTACCTGTAATACTACTTCCATTAAAACATATGCACTTCAGGTCACCAGACCCGCTGTGTTCAGCAACATCTCCCTGTCTGCTCTTTCTCAGAGCCATACTGGCCCTATTCCCTAGTTCTCCCTCAATGCTTTCACCTTCTGACCTATTACTCTGGTGCCCACCCCCCTGCAATACTAGTTTAAACCCTCCCGTGTGACACTAGCAAACCTCGCGGCCAGGATATTTATGCCTCTCCAGTTTAGATGCAACCCGTCCTCCTTATACAGTTCACACCTGCCTCGGAAGAGCTCCCAGTGGTCCAGATAACCAAAACCCTCCCTCCTGCACCAGCTGTTTAGCCACATGTTTAGCTGCTCTATTTTCCTATTTCTAGCCTCACTGGCACGTGGCACGGGGAGTAATCACGAGATTGCAACCCTAGAGGTCCTGTCTTTTAACTTTCTGCCTAGCTCCCTGAACTCCTGCTGCAGGACCTCCTGCCCCTTCCTGCCTATGTCGTTAGTACCAATATGTACAACGACCTCTGCCTGTTTGCCCTCCCCCTTCAGGATGCCCTCTACTCGTTCGGAGACATCCTGGACCCTGGCACTAGGGAGGCAACATACCATCCTGGAGTCTCTTTCACGTCCACAGAAGCGCCTATCTGTGCCCCTGACTATAGAGTCCCCTATTACTATTGCTCTTCTGCGCTTTGACCCTCTCTTCTGAACATCAGAGCCAGCCGTGGTGCCACTGCTCTGGTTGCTGCTGTTTTCCCCTGATAGGCTATTCCCCCCCCGACAGTATCCAAAGGGGTATACCTGTTCGAGAGGGGGACAACCACAGGGGATTCCTGCATTGACTGCCTGCCCTTTCTGGTGGTCACCCATTTCTCTGCCTGCACCTTGGGTGTGACCACATTTTTATAACTGCTATCTTTGACGCTTTCCACCATCTGCATGCTGCTAAGTGCATCCAGCTGCTGCTCCAACCGAACCATGCGGTCTGTGAGGAGCTCCAGTTGGGTGCACTTTCTGCAGCTGAAGCCATCCAGGATGCTGGAAGCCTCCAGGACCTGCCACATCTCACAGTCAGAGCACTGCACCCTCTAATTGACATTGTGTCAATTAATTAGTCAATTAAATTTATTTTTTAAAAAAAATTTTCAGATAGTTACTGTTAACTATCTGTTTCCTAGCACTAGATTTCTACTATAAATGTGAAAGCTCAATACAGTACTCTCCGATCTCTGGCTTAGATACTGTTGCCAACTTTGGTTGGCTCGTAATTCGTTGCCCGTTGGGTCTTTACTGAATTTGCTCTGTTTCCAAGGGGCTCCTTTCTTTAGGCGGTCCGAGGGGTGCTGCTTTGGTGGCGAAACAGTCAATATGGTTTCGGCAGTAGCCAACCAGTCCTAAAAAGACCGGAGGGCTGAAACATTCTGGGGAAGGGGCAATTTGACAATCAAGTCAATTCTTTTATGCTCGATCTCGCGTTGACCATGCGTGATAATCGTTCCCAAATATACCACTTTGTCTTCCAAACGTTGGGCCTTTTTGGGGTTCACTTTACATCCAATCTGCTGTAGGAGTTCGGCCAGAAGCTCTATGTGCTCTGCCTTGGTGCCTGTCTGCAGTAATACGTCGTCCACATATTGGACCAGACATTCGGGGCGAGAAAATGTTGATAATCCATTTGCCAGCTGTCGGTGGAAAATGGAGGGGGAGTTGTGGAATCCTTGTTGAAGGCATGTCCACGTGTCCTGCTGACCTTTAAAAGTGAAGGCAAATTTGTACTGGCACGCCTTTGCCAATGGAATGGACCAGAATCCATTACTGACGTCCAAAACCGTAAAATATCGTGAGTTGAGTCCCTGTTTGAGCATGGTCTTGGGACTCGTGGCTACCATGGGGGCTGCTGCGGGGGTGAATCGATGGTCAGTCGCCATGATCCATCGGGCTTTCTCACTGGCCAAATCGGGGCATTATTCGTAGAGGCTACTGATCTAAGTATGCCTTGTTCTAATAAGCTATCCATAACCTTTGCGATTTCTCCCTCTGCCTCTTGGGGAAATCCGTATTGCTTCTGGGGTCTAGGGTCAGGTCCTGTTATTTGAACCAAGCCAGCCATTCTGCTGCAGTCATGTTTATGACATGCAAATGCAGTCCTGTTTTTCTGAAGAACTGCCCTAACCAGTTTGTCTGCACTAATCGTGGTTGGGTCAAACCAAAAATTGCTGACTGCGTTAATCTTATTCGCATACTCACCTATGAGCGTTGCGGGGGCTCTTGCTGACTTTGTCATTTTCCAGACACATTGGTTTACTGGATCAAATGAAAGGTGGTGGGAGTTCATAAAATCATTGCCCAAAATGTGTTCTGCTGTGTGGTCCAGATCGACCAAATCTATGGGGTGTTTTGTGGTAATATTGCCAATTTGAATGGGTATGGGGCTGTGATGTGTCCCTGTTGTGAGTGGCCTGTGAAGCCGCTGAGGGTGATTGTGGCTGTAGTGGGCCCCACTCCCAAAGGGTGTCGCAGACCCAACTGGGGGAGCCCGAACACCGTCAGTCAGTTCCGTTCAGGTCTGTCTGGTCTGAACAGGTGCTCACACTATGTATGAGCTTTTTCCTGTTCAGAGTGCCTGCCTGCTGGGCTCTCTGTGGCTTTCATGGGGCGTTGCATTCTCGTGCAAAGTGTCCTAATTGTCCACATTTGTAACACTCCTGTGGTTTTTGTGGGGGGGCTGTTCCTGCCTTCGTTCACCCATGCGGGGTTCTGGTGTGCTTTAACTGCTTGGATATCTGCCTCTGCCTGCTGTTCTTCGGGTTTCCTAATTGCGGGTTTGTTTTGGACAGATTGCTCCCAGGTGCGGGACAACCTCTTTAAAACCCATTTTTCATTGTGTGATCTTCTGAGGGGTCATAATTGGTACAGGCATTTTGTCCTGCCTCTGTGGCATGAGAGATAAGGGTGCAGGTCCATTTGGCCATGTTGTCTTGGGACAAATGGGCGTGGTCTAAGTTTCCAAAAACTGCTGTAAAATGAATCCACAGGCGTCCAGCAAACGCTGTGGGATGTTCTGTTTTCTTCTGCCTGCACTTATTTCAGGCCTTCTACTGGGTCACCTTGTTGTAGCCGATCGCATCTAGGATGGCCGTGTGCACCTCCTCAAGTGTGCCTCCTCCTACATTCTGTGGGTCAGGAAGGGCTGCTACAACCGAAGGGTCTAAGCTTAAAACTGTGAGCTTCACTTGCTCACTCTCATCCAGGCCGTACATGGTTGCCTGCTGCTTTACTCTAGCAAAGACGTGGTGGGGGTCTGAGGTGGGAGGAACGGTGTGATCTTTTCGCACGCCTCCCATAATTGGGTCACGGTTAAGGGGGTAGTGAAAAGGAATTCTGTGTCTCCTTCCGATGTGACTGTGCGGTGGGTGGTTACTGGATTCATGGGTGCCTGATCTATCTGCTCTGAGGGGGGTTGGGGTGCTTTTCTCTTTTGGGACTTTCCTTGCGCACATGTTCCCTGTACATATCTATGCGCGGTTTTGTTTAATTCTTGCCAATCAGGACCGTCTTCCTCATCTAATTGGGATCCAAAGGTGCTCTGAAACCCATTTTGCACTGAAAGCAAAGACTGTAGTTCCGCAATCTGCTTCCGGCACTTTGCGTGATCTAATGAGCTTTGCCTGTGCTCCGTGGTGGCAGCATGGAGTGCTCTTAACGCTGCTTTTTAAATCGCTGCAATGCCTCTTCCTGTTTCTCTGTCTCTTCTCTTACCAGGACTGCACGTTGTGTGTCCTGATAGGCCTTATCGTACTGGGTTTGGAAGCTGTTCAGATGCGCTAGACAAGACTTGTGTGACCACTTGGCATCATCCACCTCTCCGTCCTTTGCTGCCAACTTCCTTCCCAATTCTACATTCTCTCTCTCGATCTCACTAACATCGACCTTGCTCATTCGATGTCTCTCTTCTATCTCTTTGCGGAGCGTCCGCCACATGTAGCAGCTATTGGATAGGTACATGGATTACGGTAGAATGATATAGTGTAGGTTAATTTGTTCTTAAGGGCAGCACGATAGCATGGTGGTTAGCACAATTGCTTCACAGCTCCAGGGTCCCAGGTTTGATTCCGGCATGAGTCACTGTCTGTGCGGAGTCTGCACATCCTCCCCGTGTGTGCGTGGGTTTCCTCCGGGTGCTCCGGTTTCCTCCCACAGTCCAAAGATGTGCAGGTTAGGAGAATTGGCCATGATAAATTGCCCTTAGTGTCCAAAATTGTCCTTAGTGTTGGGTGGGGTTACTGGGTTATGGGGATAGGGTGGAGGTGTTGACCTTTGTTAGGGTGCTCTTTCCAAGAGCCGGTGCAGACTCGAAGGGCCGAATGGCCTCCTTCTGCACTGTAAATTCTATGATAATCTATGATTAATCTAGGTCAAAGGTTCGGCACAACATTGTGGGCCGAAGGGCCTGTTCTGTGCTGTATTTTTCTATGTTCTATGTCCGAACGACCTCCTCTGTGCCTCGCAATTGTGCCAGACAGGACACGATTGCCATCGGCTTGCGAGCTTTCCCTAAGCTTTTCTTATGGATCTCTGACAGGTTCTCCAACCAAGTATGGCCTATACTCCCGGGTCCTGTTTCCTCATTGTCACAGAATTCACTCCTTTCCCTTTGAGATATTTTCTGATCTCTTCTTCCCAAACGGGACACCGTCCTACTCTGCTGCTGGTCGCTGCGACCTCGAATTCCTGAGGGTTCATGAGGCGTTCCATTGCCTTCATTGCCATTTTTCTCTATCTGAATGCTCTTTTAAATTTGGAACAAGGGATACTAAGGCGGTGCTGTAAACACGGGTATGGTGTGCGCTATTTTCCGGAATACAAACTCCCGACAGTTTTTCGCAACAAAAATCTATCAGTTTTACCTTATAGCCCTGTTAGTTACGCATGCATTAACACACTTCCGAATTACGAGGATTGATCAGAACTGCTTGAACACTTGTGGTTTTTCTGTTCCAAATTGGATTCTAACTCAAATTTTGGGTTCTCCCGGAGTGGGAAGGCCACTTCTAATTCTGGTCCCTTCAGGATGTCGCCAGTAAATGTTGCTAACTTTGGTTGGCTCGTAATTCGTTGCACGTTGGGTCTTTACTGAATTTGCTCTGTTTCTATAACCTTTGCTCTAGAGTCGCCAGGTATCTTTATGATACCGCCACAGGTTCAAGTACTGATCAATAACTCAACACACCAATTAGTAAGATTCAAATCAAAACACATTTATTATACACAGTAAATCACTACTCATGCATAAACTCTACTTTCTAGACTATCTCTATCGCTAAAAGGCCTATACTTAGCTTCGGAACTGGCCCACCAGGTCAGGGGAACAAATGGCCTTTCGTTCAATTCTGAGTCTGCAGGATTCAAAAGCTGGTATGGACTGGTAGCTATGAGCGCCTATCTCGTAGCGAGCGTTGACTGAAGACTTACTTGATTGTTGCGGCAGCTTAGACAGTTCACTGTCAAGGGTTGGTTCGAGTTGCTGAGTGACCCTGCCAAGAGGACCAATTTGAACTTGGGGACTCTACTTTATAGTCCCCAGGGGCTTCCCGCCGTTCGGGGCGGACCCCGTATCTGGTTCCACTACGTTCCGATTTCTCCAATACTGGAACCGTTCCCTGATCGCTGGGCAGTCCCTAAGGGTCCGTTGGCCTTCCTTTGTCTTGGCTCCTGCTGGCGCCGAGGAGTCTGGCTTGGCCTTATTCACCGTACATGTTTCAATTGTTCCCGGGGATCGCTCATTAGTATGCAGATGGCTGTGAGTTTCAGTCCTGTCTGGGCTTCTGCAAGTTCTAATACACAGGATTTTTGCACTTGTTAGTTTTTGCCTGTGTTGGCTGAATTTCCCTGTCGTCTTTGCGGACCTCCATTTTAAGTCAGGAAGTGGCCAACCCAGGTGGCTACAATACCCCTCTAAATTATAATTAAGTAATTATGTTTAATTAGTTTAACTGCTTAATTTTTTTAAATTTAGTGTAGATTCCCAACCAGCCAATCAGGTCACAGCTTTACTGTGATGTCACTTCAGTTACCCCCCTCCACCCCCCACACACATTTTGAAACGGTAATAAAAATAAATAAAAATCACTTACACTCTCAGGTTCTCAGATGCTCCCTGGTTCTCTCCCTGCAGATTAAAAGTTACAGGCCAGAAGAAAGAGAGAGGGAACAAAACAGTAGGGGAAAAAAGCACCTTCTCCCACTCTGCACCAAATTACCAAGTTCCATTTCCCACTCTGGATGTGTCTCACTCAGGCTGTGTCTCCTTGACCTGCGCAGAGGTGGAAGGATCGAGCATCAGAGGACACGGATTTAAAGTAATTGGTCAAAGAAAGCAATGGTTGCATGAGGCATCTTTTACCCAGGAGGCGGTTAGGATCTAGGATGGAGGCAGGTTCAACGCAGGCATTCAGGAGGGAGTTGGATCATTATCTGAAAAGGTTCATGGTGGGCCGAATGGCCTCCAGTGCTGTGACCATTCTATGATTTGTATGATTTTGCGTTAAAGAGCTTGCACTTTTTAAAAAAAAGATTTTAGATTTTTAAAATATATTTTAGAGTACCCAATTCGTTTTTTCCAATTAAGGGGCAATTTAACGTGACTAATCCACCTACCTTGCATATCTTTGGGTTTTGGGGTAGAACCCCACGCAAACAGAGAATTTGCAAACTCCACACAGACAAGTGACCCGAGGCTGGGATCAAACCTGGGACCTCGGCACGTGTTAACCACTGCACTACCGTGCTGTCCGTGAAGATTTTATTAAACTGACAAAAATTACAAACAGCAGTAAACCAAATAATAAAAACAATAACCTAGTATTTCCTCCTCCCTTCCAGCAGCTAACAGTGACCAACAGTTGCCATCTATGGTAGAACCCTTCAGTTGACCCCCTCACGGTATATTTGACTCTCTCGAGGTGCAAAAATTCCAGAAGTCACCTAGCCATGCTGAGACACTAGGTGGAGTCACCAGTCTCCAACTCTGGAGGATTCGGCTCTGAGCAACCAGTGAGGCGGATGCCAGGACATCTGCTCACACAGATCCGAGGCCCCGAGTTTAGCCACTAAAGGACAGGGCTTGACTGATTGATTTTATTGTCACGTGTAACAAAGTACAGTGAAAAGTATTTTTCTGCGGCCAAGGGAACGTACACAGTATGTACATAGTAAACAAAAAGAATAATCAACAGAGTATATTGACAAACAGTGATTGGTTACAGTGCGGAATAAGGGCCAAACAAAGCACATACATGAGCAAGAGCAGCAGAGGGCGTCGTGAATAGTGTTCTTACAGGGAACAGATCTGTCCAAGGGAGACCTAGTAGCTGTGGGGAAGAAGCTGTTCCTATGTTTGGATGTGTGGGTCTTCAGACTTTTCTATCTTCTGCCTGATGAAAGGGTCTGGAAGATGGCAAAGCTTGGGTGCGAGGGGTTTCTGACAATGCTGTCTGCCTTCCTGAGGCTGCGGGAGGTGTACACAGAATCAATGGGAGGGTGGCAAGCTTGTGTGATGCATTGGGCTGAGTTCACCACACTCTGCAGTTTCTTGCGATCTTGGGCCGAGCAGTTGCCGTACCAAGCTGTGATGCAGCCAGATAGGATGGCACATCTGTACAAGTTTGAGAGTGTAGACTCAGACATGCCAAATTTCTTTAGTTTCCGTAGGAGTAGAGACATTGTTGACTGTTGCATCAGTGTGATTGGACCAGGACAGATTGTTGGTGATGGTGACCCCCCAGGAACTTAAAGCTATTGACCATCTCTACTTTGGAGCCATTGATGTAGACTGGAGTGTGTGTTCTACACTTCCTGAAGTCGATGATCAGTTCCTTGGTCTTTCCAACATTTAGGGAGTGGTTGCTTTCAGTACACCATGCAACCAAGTGATCTATCTGTAGTCTGATTCATCGTTGTTTGAGACACGACCCACCACAGTCGTATCATAGATCATAGAATTTACAGTGCAGAAGGAGGCCATTCGGCCCATCGAGTCTGCACCGGCTCTTGGAAAGAGCACCCTAACCAAGGTCAACACCTCCACCCTATCCCCATAACCCCGTAACCCCACCCAACACTAAGGGCAATTTTGGACACTAAGGGCAATTTATCATGGCCAATGCACCTAGCCTGCACATCTTTGGACTGTGGGAGGAAACCGGAGCACCCGGAGGAAACCCACACACACACACGGGGAGGATGTGCAGACTCCGCACAGACAGTGACTCAAGCCGGAATCGAACCTGAGACCCTGGAGCTGTGAAGCAATTGTGCTATCCACAATGCTACCGTGCTGCCCCTGCAAACCCCATCATCTGCAAACCTATAGATCAAATTGGAGTTAAATCTTGCCACACAGTTGATTGCCGATATGGTGCTGAAGAAAAGACCCAGTGCAAACAAGAGGGGAGACACCGGACACCCTGCCTCGTCCCCTATGTAGCTAAAATAATCCCAAACTCATGCTATCGGTACGCACACTGGTGGAAGGAGCCTTGTGCAACAGCCGCACCACGACATAATCCCTGGGCCCAGCCCAAACCTCTCCAAGATCTGATATCGTCACTCAACCCTGTTGAACGCTTTTTCTGCATCCAGCGACACTATTATCTCTGGTTCCGGCCCAGCCGCTTGGGCAAGAACAACATTGAGCAGTCTCCTTGTGTTGGATGACACCTTTCGGCCCTCCACAAACCCTGTCTGGTGCTAGAGTTGGGGTTCCAAACTCAGCGCCAGGATTTTAGCCAAAAGCTTCGCATCTACATTGAGCAGTAAAATCGGGCGATATAGCCCACACTCTATGGGATACTTGTCCTTTTTCAGGGGAAGGGAGATGGATGCCTGCCACAACGTCTTGGGGAGAGAACCCTGCTCCAGGGAATCATTATACATCCCCATCAATAACGGGACCAACTGGTCTGCAATCTTCCTGCAAAGATCCTACCAGGACCCCATCCGGCCCCGGCGCCTCCCCGTCTGCATCTTTCCTGTAACATCCGACCAGGACCCATCCAGCCCCGGCGCCATCTGCATCTTTCCTATAACATCCGACCAGGACCCCATCCAGCCCCTCGCCATCTCCGTCTGCATCTTTCCTATAACATCCGACCAGGACCCATCCAGCCACGGCACCTTCCCCATCTGCATCTTTCCTATAACACCCGACCAGGACCCATCCAGCCACGGCACCTTCCCCATCTGCATCTTTCCTATAACATCCGACCAGGACCCCATCCGGCCCTGGCGCCTCCCCGTCTGCATCTTTCCTGTAACATCCGACCAGGACCCATCCAGCCCCGGCGCCATCGGCATCTTTCCTATAACATCCGACCAGGACCCCATCCAGCTCCTCGCCATCTCCGTCTGCATATTTCCTATATCATCCGACCAGGACCCATCCAGCCACGGCACCTTCCCCATCTGCATCTTTCCTATAACATCCAACCAGGACCCATCTGGCCTGGCACCTTCCCCATATTCATCTTTCCTATAACATCCGACCAGGACTCCATCCAGCCCCACGCCATCTCCGTCTGCATCTTTCCTATAACATCCGACCAGGACCCGCCCGGCGCCATCCCCATCTGCATCTTTCCTATAACATCCTACCAGGACCCATCCGGCCTGGCGCCATCCCCGTTTGCACTTTCCTAAGGATGTTCGAACCCCATCCAATTCCAGCGACGCCTCCAGCTCTTCCCATAATTCCTCCCCGACCGTGGGGAAACTCTAGACCCTCCTAATTCCTCACTCGTCCCCTGGTGGCTCTGACCTATAAAGCCTTTCATAAAATGCTCCATTCACCTGGTCCAGGTTGGAGACCAGCCTACACTCTGAATCCCTAACCTGAATCATCTCCCTAGCAGCCTTCTGTCACCTTAGCTGGTGAGCCGAGAGACAGCTGGCCTTCTCCTCATACTCGTAGACCACCCACTTCAAACACCTGCGCTAGCGCACCGCCTTGTCCATAGACAGCAGGTCAAACTGCATTTGCAGCTTTTTCTTGCGTACCAATGGTTCTGGAATTGGATAGCTCACATACCCATGATGCACACTCAGGGAAGATGTTGTCAATGATGGGTGTGTCCAGAACCTGGGGTCACCTGGGGAATTAAAAAGTCTAATGATGAGCATGAAACCATTGTCGATTCGGGTAAATCATTTCGGAGACATTTCTTCACACAAAGAATGGTGAGCCTGTGGAATTCATTACTACAGGAAGTAGTTGATGCGAAAACATTGAATATATTCAAGAGGCTGCTAGATATAGCACTTGGGGGGGAATGGGATCAAAGGCTATGGGGAGAAAGCAGGATTAGGCTATTGAGTTGGATGATCAGCCATGATCGTGATGAATGGCGGAGCAGGCTCGAAGGGCCAAAAGGCCGCCTCCTGCTCCTATCTCCTATGTATCTCCTTCACTAACTTCTGTCGCTCCTTCTTGGCCTACCCATCCACCTATGACTTGTAAGATATGATCTCCCCTCTGAACACCGCCTTCAACTCCCACAGAGGGCGCAACTCCACATATTCCCTTATGACAGACCTTCCCATAGAATCCAGGAGGAAAGAAACGAGAACTCCTTACTCCCGAGATGCATAAACCGCCACGGGTCCACACCATCTGTCTCTTCCAGGAATGCTACTAACGCCCTCGCCATCCCCAACTTTGGCCGACAGCAATCTAGCTTCATGTCCATCACACAGTTGAAATCCTAACCTCCCCAGCACCTTACTAAAATCAGTTGGTGCATATCTAATTCCGGTATTGTAGCCTACAGCCACGTTATAAACTTTACATCATTCCAACTTGGGGTGTGTACATTCACTAACGCCACTGCCTGCCCCTCTAATGTGCCTGCAACCATCATGTACCGACTTCCCCTTTCCACCCCCAAATCAGCCAAGACCTTCCCCTTCTGGAAACGGACCCTTTTGTTGATTAGAATCGGCAGCCCTGGGGCCCTGCTATTAAAGCCTGAACGAAAACCCTGGCTCACCCAGGTCTTCCACAGCCTGGTCTGGTCCCACACCTGCAAGTGAATCTCCTGTAAGAACACCACATTGGTCCCCAATCCCTTTAAATGGGGGAAACCTCTTGCCCTGTTTACCCCCTACCCCATGTCCCGCACATTCCAGGTGACTAACCTTGGGAGTCTCACACCCTCAAGTCAGCCTTTACCACTGCGATAGATCAACCCCTCCTTATAAATTCCTGGCTCCTCAGGTGGCCACTAGTCCCACCCTAAGGATATGAGAGAAAACATCCCCTGGTCTCCTTCAGCTCTCCTTCTCCCCCCAACCCCACCAAACAAACAACTAGACCAATTCTGCCTCACCAAAACTGGCCCAATGAATCATCTCCCTGATACCAAATCCTCCTCCAACCAGTCCCATCTCTCTAATGAAGACCTCTGCCTGCTCTGGCATATCAAAGAAATGACCTTTTGAGTCCATTGTGACTCCATCTCGCTGGCTACATCACCCCGAATCGCATTCCTTTGCTGTAGAACACTGCCTTCGCATTGTTGAAGGCCGCATGCCGCTTTGCCAGCTCAGCCCAAATGTCCTGGTAGATCCACACCGTCCCAGTCAATGTTGTGGTTCTTCTTTGCCCATTCCAGGAAACTATGAAAATCACCGCCCACGGTGGCTCATTCGCCCATGGCTTCTGCCGGAGTGTTCGATAGGCTTTATCCAACTCCGGAGGGGCGAATCCCACCTCCCCCTCCACCAGCCGAGAGAACATCACCAATATCGGTTGGCCTCGAGCCCTTCGCTCCCTGCGGCAGCCCCACTATCCTGATGTTTGGGAAGCAGATGGACAGGCAGTTTGAGCAGCAAGGTAATCCTTTGAAACCACCATAATAATCTTTATTGTCGCAAGTAGGCTTACATAAACACTGCAATGAAGTTACTGTGAAAAGCCCCTAGTCGCCACACTCCAGCGTCTGTTCGGGTACACTGAGGGAGAATTCAGAATGTCCAAATTCCCTAACATGTCCAAATTTCGGGGCTTGTGGGAGGAAACCAGAGCACCTGGAGGAAACCCACGCAGACGCAGGGAGAACGTGCAGAATCCGCACAGACAGTGACCAAGCCTGGAATTGAACCTGGGAACCTGGCGCTGTGAAGCAACAATGCTAACTACTGTGCTACCGTGCCACCATTGAGGATTGGATTGGATTGGATTTGTTTATTGTCACGTGTACTGAGGTACAGTGAAAAGTTTTTTTCAGCATGCAGCTCAAACTGATCATTTAGTACATGGAAAGAAAATACTTAATAGGGCAACACAAGGTACACAATGTAAATACATAGACACCGGCATCGGATGAAGCATACAGGGTGTAGTGTTAATCAGATCAACCCATAGAGGGTCATTCGAGAATCTGTTAACAGCGGGGAAGAAGCTGTTTTTGAATCTGTTTGTGCATGTTCTCAAACTTTTGTATCTCTTGTCCGATGGGAGAAGTTGGAAGAGTGAGTAAGCCAGATGGGAAGCGTGTTGATTATGCTGTCCACTTTTTTACATCGAGGGTAGTGGGTGCCTGGAACTCGCTGCCAGAGGAGGTAGTGGAAGCAGGTACAATAGTGACGTTTAAGGGGCATCTTGACAAATACATGAATAGGATGGGAATAGGCTATGGTTTTAGGTTAGATGGGCTGCATGGTCGGTGCAGGGCTGAAGGGCATATTCCTGTGCTGTACCTTTCTTTGTTCTTTGGTTCATTTCCTGTGGCATGTAGGATTTTGAAATTTAGCTAGCTGCTGTAGGAATTGATCAAGTTTTGAGCAGAAGGGAAGAGTTCAGCACTGAACGGTCAGTGATTGGTACAGCCCATAATCATATGATAAAGTCTGCTCATTCGGTGTAGTCCTTTCTGAAGACTATAATGCTTGGAGGTTCAAAGAATGATCCCTGGAATTAAGAGCTTGTCGTATGAGGAACAGTTGAGGAATTTGAGTCTACTCGTTGGAGTTTAGAAGGGTGAGGGGTGATCTTATCGAAACTTGCAGGATATTGTGAGGCCTGGATAGAGTGGGCGTGGGAAGAATGTTTCCACTAGTAGAAAAAACTAGAACTAGAGGGCACAATCTCAGACGGCAGGGACGATCCTTTAAAACAGAGATGAGGAGGGCCACCTACATCGACGCTTCCACCAAGAAAGCACAACAGCACCTATACTTACTCAGGAAACTAAGGAAATTCGGCATGTCCGCACTGACGTACCAACCTTTACAGGTGCACCAAAGAAAGCATCCTATCTGGCTGCATCACACTCTGGTATGGCAACTGCTCGGCCCAAGACCGTAAGAAACTTCAGAGAGTCGTGAACACTGCCCAGTCCATCACACAAACCAGCCTCCCATCCATTGACTCCATCTACACCTCCCGCTGCCTGGGGAAAGCGGGCAGCATAATCAAAGATCCCTCCCACCCGGCTTACTCACTCATCCAACTTCTTCCATCGGGCAGGAGATACAGAAGTCTGAGAATACGCACGAACAGACTCAAAAACAGCTTCTTCCCCGCTGTAACCAGACTCCTAAACGACCCTCTTATGGACTGACCTGATTAATACTACACATCTGTATGCTTCATCCGATGCCGATGTCTATGTATTTACATTGTGGACCTTGTGTTGCCCTATTATGTATTTTCTTTTCTTTTCATGTGTTTACTTTTCATGTACTAAATGTTCTGTTTGAGCTGTACGCAGAAAAATACTTTTCACTGTACCTCGGTACACTTGACAATAAACAAATCCACAGTCGGGGTGAATCTGGAACTCTTTGCCGCAGAAAGCTGTGGAGGCCAAATCACTGAGTGTCTAAGACCGAGAAAGATAGGTTTTTGATCAATAAGGGGTTCAGGTTTTTGATCAATAAGAGGATCAGGGTTATGGGGATGAGAAAAATATCAGCCATGATTGAATGGTGGAGCAGACTCGATGGGCCAAGTGGCCTAATTCTGCTCCTCCCAACCCACCATAAAATCAGTATTATTCATGTTGAAATACAATTTTACTGTAAGGGTACAGTTGGTGTTGGCCATAAATCAGTTAGTTCCCCACTTGCCTCGGAGTCAAAAGATTGTGTATTCAATTCCCACTCTAGAGACTCGAGCAGAAAATCCATGCTGGCACTTCTGTACGGGACTGAGGGAGCAATTGGGTGAGTCCGTGACAACTGATCTACTGCAGGCTGCAATTGTGCTAAATAAGTATCGTGGTATATTTAATCTGGAAAAGGAACTAGAAGCTGCAGAGTTAAGTTGCGCAACTATCTGCAAATGTCAGCACAGTGACTGTATAACATGGGGTAAATAGTTCTTCAGCTGGATAAAAAGCATCCAGGCATCCTCGAGGAACCAAGGAAGGAATTTGCTGTAATTTTGGCACAATTCTTTCAGGAATCATTAGAGTTTTGCCTGAGGTCAGGCGAAAGGCAGATGTTGCTGCTTTTTTTTTTAAAGGCAGCAAAAGTGACCCATGGAACAAGAGATGAATGAACTTGATGACCGGATGTGGGTGGAGTCACAACTTTTGGGGGGGATTATGGCCTGGTTAATGGATAAACAAGAGCACTCACTGATGACCTCTCTAAAAGCCTTACTGAGAATCTAGTGATGTTGGTGAGTGTTTCACCAGCTGTCATTGTGACATGGATTGTAATGTTCAGTGTGGAGCTGTCATCAAGATGTCCAAGCAGCCAATCCCATGAAAGAAATCTCACAGACAGTCAACTAACAAGTGACCAGAACTAAAATCCACTCACTTGAAAAAAAATCTTTCTATAAAGATTGGACCGTACACCTGGGGGGGTGGTAGAAGTTAAATATGCTGAAATTGATTTGAATCTAGGAATTAAATCAGAAAGGAGGCATTTAGCAACATTCCACGAACGTAAAATTATTTTTTTCAGGGCCATATCGGTGGTCAACTGAGTTCACTGATTGCTGGCTCTGGGGAACGCTGGGATAGGTCCCAGGGTTTGCAGCACAGCCTAGCCTATGGCATACCGCAACTTCAGGATTACTCTGTTACCCTCTGCGGTAAATCCGGAAGCTGCTGTCAGTTTCAGAGGGGTAATGACGGTGAATGCTGGCGGTTCACCATTTTAAAAACCCCTGCAAAATCCAAGCCTAGATTATGGACCCACTGGGTATAAAGTGGGCGGCATGGTAGCACAGTGATTAACACTGTTGCTTCACAGCTCCCAAGGTCCCAGGTTCGATTCCCAGCTTGGGTCACTGTCTGTGCGGAGTCTGCACGTTCTCCCCGTGTCTGCTTGGGTTTCCTCCGGGTGCTTCGGTTTCCTCCCACAGTCCAAAGATGTGCAGGTTAGGTGGATTGGCCATGCTAAATTGCTCTTAGTGTCCAAAAAGGTTAGGTAGTGTTGCTGGGTTACGGGATTAGAGTGGAGGTATGGGCTTGAGTAAGGTGCTCTTTCCAGGGGCCGGTGTGCGCACAATGGGCCAATGGCTTTCTTCTGCACTGTAGATTCTATGAAATAAAGCTAGAGTGAATGAATTTGCAAAGAAAGTTCTGTTGGTCTAGTTGACTCTGCAACAGAGGGGTTTGATCAGGGTAAAGCAGTAATTTGAATTCAGCAAGGCCTTTGCAGTTCCTCAGGAAAACCTGCTTCTGAAGACGAGGGACAGTGAGAATTAGTGGAATGATTTACAACATAAGTACATAATTTGTTGACCGTGGAACCCAGTCACCCCTCTTGAAAAAGGCTGCTGAGTCTGGGGCTAGGAGCAGGAGTAGACCATCTGGCCCCTCGAGCCTGCTCAGCCATTCAATGGGATCATGGCTGATCTTTTGTGGATTCAGCTCCACTTTCCGGCCCGAACACCATAACCCTTTATTCCTTTATTCTCCACAAAACTACTTATCTTTATCTTGAAAACATTTAATGAAGGAGCCTCAATTGCTTTACTGGGCAAGGAATTCCAGAGATTCACAACCCTTTGGTGAAGAAGTTCCTCCTAAACTCAGTCCTAAATCTACTTCCCCTTATTTTGAGGCTATGCCCCCAAATTCTGCTTTCACCCGCCAGTGGGAACAACCTGCCCGCATCTATCCTATCTATTCCCTTCATAATTTTGTGTTTCTATAAAATGCCCCCCGCATCCTTCTAAATTTCAACGAGTACAGTCCCAGTCTACTACTCAACCTCTCCTGGTAATCCAACCCCCTCAACTCTGGGATTAACCTAGTGAATCTCCTCTGCACACCCTCCAGTGCCAGTACGTCCTTTCTTGGGTAAGGAGACCAAAACTGAACACAATACTCCAGGTGTGGCCTCACTAACACCTTATACAATTGCAGCATAACCTCCCTAGTCTTAAACTCCATCCCTCTAGCAATGAAGGACAAAACTCTATTTGCCTTCTTAATCACCTGTTGCACCTGTAAACCAACTTTTTGCCACTCCTGCACGAGCACACCCAGGTCCCTCTGCACAGCAGCATGTTTCAATATTTTATCATTTAAGTAATAATCCCTTTTGCTGTTATACCTACCAAAATGGATAACCTCTCATTTGTCAACATTGTATTCCATCTGCCAGACCCTAGCCCATTCACTTAACCTATCCAAATCCCTCTGCAGACCCAGTATCCTCTGCAGTTTTTGCTTTCCCACTCATCTTCGTGTCGTCTGCAAACCTGGACATATTGCACTTGGTCCTCGACTCCAAATCATCTACGTCAATTGTGGGCCCAACACTGATCCCTGAGGGACACCACTAGCTACTGATTGCCAACCAGAGAAACACCCATTAATCCCCACTCTTTGCTTTCTAAAGGTTACAGAACCAAAATGGATAGGTGGATTAAGATCCAGATCAGTCGTGATCTACTTGGAACAGAACTGAAGAGCTGTATCTTACTCCTTCTCCCACTTATGGCACGACACAGGGATAGGATCATGACTTGGGGAAGGGAAGAGACTAGAAAGTTCACAAATTAGTATCAAATGTGTGTCTTCCCCAGATCACATCAGCTTGCCTCTTACGTGCATATTGCTGCAAGACATCGCTAGCTGTACCACCACCAGGTGGGTGACAAGAATATACACTGAAGTTAACCATCAGCTGCCTTCACCTCGTGCGCAAAAATAGCTTGCTTTTTGAATAGAAATGTTCTTTTGCTGCTGCCAACCACCCAATTGGGTTTAGCATCTGATTTAGCTGCTGGACTCCTGTGGACTCATTAGGGTAAGGAGGGAGCTGATTTAAAGTTATCGGATTGTGAAGGGAATTCACTAATTGCTGATCCAGGTTAATTGCTCATTGCGATGAAGGGTGCAAATAAGCAGGGGAGAAGAGATGAAATGAAGTTAGAAAGAAAAAGGAAAGCTGAGCAACTGTTTACCCAAAAGACAGGAGCTGTGGAATAAGGGAACCCTGACAATGTAAATAGGTTTAATAGATAATTATTACATTTCCACTGAGAGGAGATGCAGTGGCACGGTGAGCTGGCAGTGTGTGAAGTAACGGGCTGTTCTAGCACAGTGGCTTTCCCCTTGTGTCTAGCTATTTTCTCATTTGGCTTCACTCGTGTCAGACTTCAATTATTTCACTGAGGTTCGCTGATCTTTTTCTTAACACTGTCTCCCTCTACCTTTCAATATAAAAATTAGGCATCTGTTCCGAACTCTTCTGAAAGCACAGGTGAGAGTAGGAACTTCCACCTGTGGGGAATCTCTGCTGTAGATTCACCACAAGGTTGGTGATATCACTCGAGCTGCTTTTAAGTAATTTCTACACCTAGACTTATGCGAATGTGGAACTCACAACCACATGGATTGGAGCAGGTGAAGAGCAGAGATGCTTTGCCGGTAAATGAAAGCTAGAGAATCCAGCCACCAGCGAACGGCTGGAGAATTCCAGCCCCCATGTTTGCCTTCTGCAGTGTTAAGTTGCTGAACTCTGCATAGAATCCACATGTTTCAGATTAGCACTACCCACCTATGTAACACTAAACTTGTGTATACTATCAAAGATTTTTGTCTTATACTCGTAAGGACAGCTTGCAAGAATTTGCCAATAGGAAAAGGGAAACAACAATTTATACTGCTTGAGAAGAGAGTGCTGATAGGTTGGCAAATGAGCTCTGGTGGAAACATCGCCATGTGCAACAGTTAACTGCCCAGCGTTCTTCAAAAAATTAAAACCAGGCAGGATGACACTGGTCATGGCCAATTGAGGAATGAACCAGGGAATGACTGCCCCTGAAGCTTTCAGGCAAGGTGTTGGGCCTGTTCCTTCTATCTGCAAAGGACAGGACCGTGTCTCTGTATATTCGTGGCAAACCCTTTGCTTCAAAATTTCAGCCCTTAACACGATCCAACTACTTTAACATCTAATGAGATACATTAGCTTTAGTATCATGATTTATCTATGGGCGGCACGGTAGCACAGTGGTTAGCACTGTTGCTTCACAATGCCAGGGACCCAGGTTTGATTCCCGGCTTGGGTCACTGTCTGTGGGGGTCTGCACGTTCTCCCCATGTCTGCGTGGGTTTCCTCCGGGTGGTCCGGTTTCCTCCCACGTCCCAAGACGTGCTGTTAAGTGAATTGGACATCCCTCTGTATCTGAACAGGTGCCGGAGTGTGGCGACCTAAGGGATTTCACAGTAACTTCATTGCTGTGTTAATGTAAGCCTACTTGTGACACATTATTATTATTTGGCAAAAGATATTTGTGGCCGTGTCCGAAAGCAGAGATGGTTTCAAAAGATCAATGATTGCATTGTTAGATATTAGAATATATTTATGTGAGTTTAATTTAATGGTTTTGTGTGCGAAAGGGTAAATCTCACGTGTACTGTCACACTACCACCATGCTAAATGGGATAGACTTTGAATAGATTGCGCAACTCCAGACTTGGCATTCATAAGGCACGGTGGGCCATCAGCAGCAGCAGGAGAATTGTACTCCTCCACAATCTGTAACCTCATGGCCCCTCATCCCCCCCCCCCCCCCCCCCCCCCCCCCCCCCCTCTACCATTGCTACCAAACCAGGAGATCAACTCTTGAGTCAGAGAGTCATGAATGTTTACAGCATGGAAACAGGCCCTTCGGCCCAGCTTGTCCATGCTGCCCAGTTTCTATCAGCTAAGCTAATCCCATTTTTTTAGACCATAAGACATAGGAGCCGAAGTAAGGCCATTCGGCCTATCGAGTCCACTCCACCATTCAATCATGGCTGATTTCAACTCCATTTACCCGCTCTCTCTCCATAGCCCTTAATTATAAGACATAGGAGCGGACCATTTGGCCCATATCCCTCTATACCAACCCTGCCCGTGTAACTGCTTTTAAAGGACAAAATTGTACCCGCCTCTACCACTGCCTCTGGCAGCTCGTTCCAGATGTTCACCACCCGCTGTGTGAAGAAATTTCCCCTCTGGTCTCTGATGTATCTCTCCCCTCTCACCTTAAACCTATGCCCTCTAGTTCTAGACACCTCTACCTTTGGGAAAAGATGTCGGTGCTCCTCATTATTTTATAGACCTCTATAAGATCACCCCTAAGCCTCCTACACTCCAGGGGAAAAGAAAGTCCCAGCCTCTCCTTATAACTCAGACCAGCAAGTCCTAGTAGCATCCTCGTAAATCTCTTCTGCACTCTTTCTAGTTTAACAATATCCTTCCTATAATATAGTGACCAGAACTGAAAACCGTATTCCATGTGTGGTCTTACCAATGTCTTGTACAACTTCAACAAGACGTTTCAACTCCTGTATAAAAGCAAATTACTCGGATGCTGGATTCTGAAACCAAAAAGAAAATGCTGGAAAATCTCAGCAGATCTGGCAGAATCAATAGGGAGATAAAAGAGCTAACATTTCGAGCCCTTGTCAAAGCTAAAGATGGAGAAAGTGGGACAGAGGTGCTCTGGTTTCCTCCCACAGTCCAAAGATGTGCAGGTTAGATAGATTGGCCATGATAAATTGCACTTAGTGTCCAAAAAGGGTTGGGTGGCGTTACGGGGATAGGGTGGTGTGTGGACTTGGGTAGGGTGTTCCTTCCAAGGGCCGGTGCAGACTACATGGGCCGAATGGCCTCCTGCACTGTACATTCTATGGAAACGAGCCATCCGACAGCGCAGCACTCCCACGGCGCCGCCCCTCCGACAGCGCAGCGCTCCCCCCGGCACCAGCCCTCTTACAGCGCAGTGCTCTCCCCGGCACCAGCCCTCTTACAGCGCAGTGCTCCCCCTGGCACCGGCCCTCTGACAGCGCAGCGCTCCCCGGCACCAGCCCTCTTACAGCGCAGTGCTCCCCCTGGCACCGGCCCTCTGACAGCGCAGCGCTCCCCGGCACCAGCCCTCTGACAGCGCAGCGCTCCCCGGCACCAGCCCT